>NC_048273.1:12270581-12468081 GCF_009762535.1 Notolabrus celidotus | reverse complement strand
TGACTAAACACAGTGCTGTTATGGAGGGGCTGGATGAAAATGTTGCCTTTATATTTACATATGTTGCATTTTTCACATGCAGCTTTTAATTTTCTTCACATTGCTGTTAATGATGCACTGACTTAATAAAAGGTCTTTCTTCCTTTCACTTCCAATAACTCTAGTTAAATACAACACAGCCCCATTACAGCCAGAGGGACATGTAAACAAATATATTTTGCATTAACTCTCCCGTCCATGTGAAATGAAGGAAAAAGAGGCAGCAACACAGCTGCAACACAGCTCAAGGGCTCTCTGTAGGACTTGGCTGGTAGCTGCAATTATTTGGGAAGAAGCGTTTTGGAGAGCTGCATTATGGATGCCCTGTAGTTATTATTTATGAGGACAAGAGAGAGGGAGAAGGAGCTGTGGACATCAGTTTTTGCAATTATGCTTCACTAAATCTTTATAGACCCCTTCTCTGTATATGTTTTCCTAACTTGATCTAAAATGATCCAGGGCTCTCAGAGAAGACATGGACAATTATATGGAACACTTTTGTTACAAATGAGAGTTACAGTAAAGGTTACTGTCTGGTAGGATTTGGATCCATGACAGATTAGGTAAGAAACAAGCAGAAACTTCCGGCTTGGAGACATGAAGCCAATGTGGAAGTGCTAAATACTGCAATCCCATAAGTGTCCACTTGAGGCTCGCTCCGAAAGTACCGGAAACCACATAAACACAAATTCAAAATAGCCAACCTGTACAGCAGAAAAAAACATGTTAACAGCCTGGTACAAAAAATGAGCTTAGTCTGAATAGCTAATTTCTCTATCTGCAGACATTGTATTGGGGTGATTTTTTTCATAACTCAGCAGTTTCGAAGATATTAAGATTACAAGTTTTGCATAATTAGATAGCTGACTTGACTGACAGGCGGGAACGCTGTAGCTGTTGGTGAAGAGGCTCAAGGCCCACCTCCACTCTGCCTCTTTACCTCAGACTGGCTCAACAGAAGTTAGGATGAGTTCAGCATTTCCCATTTGGCACCCACCGACAATATAGGCTTCAAAACAGTGCTTTAGAAACCAATGTGTGACGTCACGGATACTACGTCCATTTATTATTCAGTCTATTGTAATGAATGAGAAACGGCTAAGTCTGTCAGTTTGATGGCCATGCGTAGGGACAAAATAATGGATTAAATTTTCCCTCACCACAGCTGGCCTGAACATCTGCTCACACTTAGGAGGGAATAAAATACAGCTTTCAACGAACAAACAAAGTGCATCCCAGACAAATATATGCTGAGAGAACACAGCTAGATATTTCAGTGTAATTAGTCTAATAAATATTTGAAAAGAGACAGTCCTTCCTGTCTGCTGCCCTGGAAAATGATTGAAAGATTTGAGCACATTTAATGCATTGATTTATTTTTCCCACATGGGTGTGTAAAGACTCAGCCTGGTTGATATGTATCTCACCTTTCTTTCAATGATGGGACACCCTAAGTCAACATAGACTACTTTCATTTCAGTTTATGACATAATGGATGGGCAATCTGAGAAGAAACTTGGAACATTTATGGTTTGGTCAGCCAACACAATCTGCTGATAAGGACTGTAAAAAGTTGAACATTTTCAAAAGCTTGAGAATTGAGTTGCTCTTTACATACAGGGTTGACATAAGCCAAATGAAGACCTGATTCATTACTCTTTATTCTCCCATAATTCCCTCTATAAACCCACATTAGTGAGTGGAAGTGGAACTTTAAGTGCATGCTGTTTTGAAGATTCAAGAACACACCAGCATTTAATAATTTGTTCTAAAGGTTGAGTTATATCAGAAAAGATTAAGATACATGTTGTACATTCATACTGAGACTCAATTTTTCCTTCAAGTATCCTACAAATAAAATTTCCCACTTTATAACAGCATCAGATATTACTGTTCAGTTTAAATGTAGTGTGTTATAAATAAAAACACATTAACTTGTCTCAGTTTGTCTCTGAACACAGGTCAACAAAACATTGCAGAGACAGGAAGGTAAATGATTTGGAGTTGTGAGACGGTGATGTGCATCCTTTGTAAGCAGATTAACCTTCAAATAGAGAATTAAATGCAGTGTCTTCTTCAGAACTTAAACAACAGAGTAAAATCTGAGGAGCGACCATAGACTGTAAAAAATATGGACGTAGTATCAGTGACGTCACCCATCTGTTTCTGAACGCTGTTTCTGAACGCTGTTTTGAAGCCAATCGGGAGCGGCAGCCATATTGCTTCTGTCGAGCCAGTGTGACGTAAAGAGGCGGGCTTTGAGCCTCCTAGCCAACAGCTGCAGTGTTCCTGCAGGCAGCTGTGCCTCTCATTGGAAGACTAGTAATCTCAATAACTTCGAAATTGCCGAATTAGAAAAAAATTCACCCCCCTCACAGTGAGAGGACATCGAGAAATTAGCTATTCAGACTACACTCGTCTTTTGTACCAGGCTGTAAATATGTTTATTAATGCTGCAAAGGTCGTCTTTTTCCGATTCATGTGTATGTGACTTCCGGTACTTCCGGAGCCAGCCTCAAGCGGATTCTCGATGAACTGCAGCTTCTAACACTTCCGCATTGACTCATATTTTTAGACCGGAGGTTGCCGCTTGGGAGCGACGCCTGAAGCACGTCATATTTGATTGCAGTGTGTCAGGAAGTTAAGAAGGTATAAGATCCTTTTAAAATGAGAAATAACACAAAATGCACTATGCTCTCTTTCTTTATTTTGACTTCTGTTACTCTTTCTGTCAATCCACCTTCTTCACAGCACTGTCCATTGTTTGCATGCTGGATTAGAACAGATAACAGAAGCTGAGCCCCAACTGAGAGACTCAACAGTCAACAGGCATAACATACAGGATAGAGGTCATGTTGTCTTTCAAGGAAACCATGAAGGAACAAAGACACACATAACTATACCTCCATATTACCCAACAAACTACTTTTTTTCTTATACATTAGAGTGTTTTAATTACTCCAGATTCACTCCAGAAACTAACAGCAATACCCTCTTTCTGTGTCAGCATGTTCCCCAAGTTGGCTTTCTGCTCAACGGGAAGCACTTCTGTTGCAACTTTTTCACCCTGTCCTTCTCATATCTTTTTTTTTTTTCATGCACCAGTCCTATCACTTCTTACTTATTTTCTCCCCTCTGTCCTTTTCACTTCAACTCTCTGCCCTCCTCACCCTCCAGCATGCTACTCTTTTACAGGCCCACAACTCACTGCTGTAATGCTCGGCAGTGCAGTGCACTACTGCAGTTCCCTACTTGTCCTCATCTGCTCAAATAGATCCGACCAACACAACGAGACACCTGTTTGGGTCTGTTAAATATTGAACAAAAGATGTACCCAAGACTCGATGAAAAACTAATGCATAACTCATAACTATGATGCCGTTTCAGAATTCCGTTCCCTATCAAACTCGTTGAATGACTGTCTTACACTAAAGGTCCCCAGAGTCTACTCTGAATTTGGAAAGTCCTCCAAACTATGTACAATTTAAAACCATGATCACAAACCTCTGTGCATCATTCTGCAACTGTTTTAAGTGAATGTTTTAGCTTTATTCTGTGTTTTATGGGATTTCCTCCATGTTTATCTTTACTTTGGCATTTATGCAACTTCTTCTGTTCTTAACTTGCATTTTGTATTTTGTTGTGTAATTGTATTTGACTTATGTGTCACTCGACTTCACTGTAAATGAGGCAACCTCAGTGAATTTTTGAGTTTAAATAAAGGTTATACATGTTTCAAAACAATGATAGAAAAACCCTGCAGGACTTTTATATAAATTCCTCCCGATCCATTCCAACCGTTTGTGTTTGAAAGATTCATGGGGTGGAAAGCTCTTAATATCACTGACCACTGAC
Organism: Notolabrus celidotus; assembly: GCF_009762535.1. Classification (NCBI taxonomy): domain Eukaryota; kingdom Metazoa; phylum Chordata; class Actinopteri; order Labriformes; family Labridae; genus Notolabrus; species Notolabrus celidotus. The sequence continues at coordinate 12,464,187 of NC_048273.1, read as the reverse complement.
CTACATCACCAGTGTGTCCACAAATCTGAGTGATAAGGTCAAAGAAGATGGTATGAGTAAGACAGGCTATGGCTGAGGATAAAGGCTGTTTTATTGTAGATAGGCATTCAGGCATTGTTGGAGATAGAGGTATTATTTGTGTTACGCAGAGTTAAACCAAAAGTGGTACTGAAGTCTTGGAAGAAATAAAGAAAGAAAGCTGCTGATAGATTTTCAGACTTACAGGGCTGTAAACAGGAAGACAGATGAAAAGGGACCATTCTGCTCCACAGCTCCCCTCAGGACATCCCATTCATTTCTTCATTGATGATTGGGATGGATTTATGAGTTTGGCTCCAAATCCGTCAAGTTTTAGTGCTGAGGTTACAGAGTTTTACTGCTTTTTCAGCCTCTACTTTTCTCCCAGTTTTACATCCAATGTGAGCCATCTAGTGAAAGACTGGGCAGTAAGGAGATTGCAATTCATGTAATAATGAGTGATTTGATAACTCACATATGGGAAGGCAGCCAAGAGTTATAGAGTGCGTTGTTAATGGAAATGGACATTTTTGGATTAGCTACAACTCCCAGCAAAGTACCCCCAGGAGCCCAGCATATTTTGCATTGTGGTTCCTATGGCTCTTTGTACTTGTGCACTGAGTCTTTCCTGAAACAATGAACTTTTAAAAAATCAAACTAAGAGACAACCAACAAGGATTCATCAGATGTGAGGGTGGCAGCAACCTTGTGGTTTGGTCTTGGGGTGTTTGTTAGCTTAGCCAAAAGTCTTCTTTTTCCAAAAATGAATTAAACTATTAAATTAAAAGGCCAATTCTCTCTTGCTTTAAACCACATTCACAATTACAAAAGATGCATGTAATACAGTTTCTCTCCATCTGCATGCATTATTGAAAATATATAATGAAACCCTGAAGAGTAGTTGTTTAGAAAAGAAACACAAGGATAAAAAGATTCTATGCGATTGTCATTTTTTAGAAATTCTGACAATTTGAGAGTATGATCTAGACTTCAATTTTGGTGAAATAGTGTGGTTTTGTTTATATTTTAAACAGCCTGACTATAAGAAAAAACATCATATGACTTGGCACAGTGACTCAAATGAAGCCTGCATGAGACTGGATGTCCCAGCGATTAACAAATTGTGTGTTTTGCGTGATTGATGAGCAGCAGTTTGTCACAGTTTGTCAGCAGATGAGCAGCTCTTACAGGGCTATTACTGGCTGGCTCTGCCCGTATCCACATGCCTCATTAATTCATCCACGGCACTGGGTTGCTTAATCAGCATTCTGATTGGTTGCACCCTTTTACAACCACCACAATCACCATCGCTGGTTCTCTTACCACAGATCTGCCAGCTCCACCAGGAGTGCCTGATTAGAGCTGATCTGCCTGCAGCACATTCAGGCAGCGACACAGACATTTGCATACCAAAGTAGTGATACACACAGGGAACCAACTCTTACACCAAAACACACAGACAATTGGACATAATTGCAGCCATACAAATGTGCAATTGAGATTCTTTCTGAACAACTGAATAAAATGTTGTGTCTTCACAAACACCACAGGGCATCTCTAAAGAGTTAAGGCAATAACTGACTGCCTCTTTGTTTTGAACTTAAAATGGCAAATTCTGCTTCTCAGAACTTTTTATTATTAATTATTTGATATTGCATTTTGAAATGGCAACTGTATGTTTCACCGAGTATAATATTTATATCTTTTTTTATTATTGTACATTTTTAAATATGTCAAAACTGGAAAATGACTTTCAGGACAAGAACTGTATCGCAGATGGCTTTGTTCCATAATGTGTCGATGTGACCTTTATCAATCAATCAATCAATCAATCAATCAATCAATCAATCTTTATTTGTATAGCGCCAAATCACAACAAACGTTATCTCAAGACGATTTTACAAACATAGCTGATCTAGACCGTACTCTATGTTGAATTATTAACAGAGACCCAACATCAAGACAGGGTAAGACTCAGTCTTATCTCATCTTAATCCACTGTGAGTATTGCGCCACACATAATTTAGCTAGTTACAGCTGTGAGGAAAAACTTCCTTTTAACAGGCAGAAACCTCGAGCAGAACCAGACTCATGTTAGACAGCCATCTGCCTCGACCGAGTTGGGGTCTGAAAGAGGGCTAGAGAGAGAGAGACAGAGACAGAGACAGAGAGAGATGATAGTGATGAGACGGATAGTGGTATCAGTAGTAGTAGCTGTTACCACTGGAGTCCAGCACGTCCGTATCAGCTAGAGTCTGGAATATCCACAGCAGGAGGACATCTACGGCAGCGACTCAAAGGAACCTACGAGAAAATGGAGCTCAGGGACTCCAGAAAGGTCTATGGTTAGTAACTGTCAATGGGACAGGAAGCCATCCCACACAATACCATGAAACCTTCATCCTGCTTACCCCAAATATCCAAAAGGTCTGAAAGAACTGTCAGTTCATCTGAGGATAATTAACATTTATTAATTGAGACATTTAATGATTCAGAGCTGCGTTGGACTTTTCTCTGAATCACTCATTGACATTAAACAGAAGTGTTGCTTGACATCTACAAAGAAAAACAGGAATAAATCATGTCACTATATTTTCATGTAGTAACAAGACAAGCGTTTTTAATCCACAATCACAGGCCTGTTTTTTATTCTACTTTTGATTGTAATTGTATTATAAGTCATAAGATTCAATGAATACATTTATAAAACTTCTGACCTTGACTAAGAAACCCCTTGGCTATGAACTATCCTAAATAAAACAACTATTCTGACTTTGGCTGGATTTTTCTGTTCTTCATATTCTAATGAGGTTGTGTTGCTTCTCAAACAGACATTCACTATAAAGACTACAACCCACAGACAAGTCTTTTTTTCCTTTTACATCACTGCAGTGGGCATAAGATTCAGAAAAATTTTGAAAAAAGGACAAGAATAAAGCAGAGCAAACTAGCATGAAAGATGAGGAGAGAGCAGAGTTAAACGAAAGATTGTCTTTTAACTGTATGGGTGATTTCCCTATTGTTTTAAAAAGATTTAACAGCAGAGCTCCCTCCAATCACATCTTTCTGTAATTTCACTGACACTGATTAACTAGTTTGAATTGAGAGGGAAAAAGGAAATAAATATACAGCGATTAAGAACAATATTCTCTATGGCCTTCCCTCCACTGGCCTCACACTGCACCAATCCTCTAGCATCTTCACTGGCTCCCCATACAGCACGGAATCAACTTCAAAATCCTGCTCATCACCTACAAAGCCCTATAACCTCGCCCCCTCATACCTCATTGACCTCTTCAAATACCACTCCCCATCCTGCAGCCTCAGATCATCCAATGCCGACCTCCTGTCCCCTATCACCAAGACCAAGTACTGCACCTTGGGGGACAGGGCCTTTTGCCATCGCTGCCCAAACTCTCTGGAAATCCCTCCCTCCACACATCCCTAACTCTGACTCTCTTCAGTCATTTAAAAAAACCACCTCAAGAACTTCCTGTTCAAAAAAAGCCTACAGCACATAACCTCAACTCCCTCCCCACCTCTGTCTTTGCTCTGTTTCATTTATTTTCTATTTTATTTTTTTGGCCTTAATTTAAAGCGTCTTTGAGTACCCAGAAAAGTGCTATATAATCCCTATCAATTGTTATTATCTATTAGTAAGCAGTTTAAGAAGTGTTTAAAGAAAGAGCTGCTTGTCAGTCACCTCTCCGTGGAACTGCTCAACATTAAGAGTCATTGTTATTTTTAAGTGCAACGTTAGTAAGGATCAATAGTCACAGAGATAAGGGAGTAATATGGGAGGGAAAGTGAATGGCAAAAAATAAGTTAAATGGGAAGGAAAAGAGGAGGAGAGCTGTTGAAAAAGAAGTATTGTCTGAGGAGGGAAGAAGGAACGAAACAAAGGAGGAAGCCAAGAGTTAAATAAAGGAAGGAGAAAGTGGTAAAGAGGAATTGCAGACAATGGAGTGAAGCAAATTTCGAGGGGAAAGAACAAGAAAGGAGGGAAAGATAAGTTGTAGCACTGAGCAGTCCATGTCGGTAGTCAAGATCCACCCATGGGTGTCGGCCAAAGCCCAAAGCCCACATGGCCCTGAGGGTCACTACTGCTGCTGCAAACTACAGGAACCCTGAAGGGACACCTGTAAATCCAGACTCAAATACAATGGCCATTAAGACCCACAGGGGCTGAAGAGGATAAACTTGCCATTTACAGATCTCTAGAGGATGGAAAGGAAATTGCAAAGGAAAAAGACTCGGAAGTGAGTAATGAAAGAGAATAATGGAAGAAGAGTGGAAAGAAATTACCATTCTGGAGTAAAATATGAGATTAAGAATGAAGGTGGGGGAAAGACAAGAAAGAAAAAAACGAGGGTAAGTCTGCTTATGCTGATGATTCTCTGAATCTGGTCTACATTTCCTGTGAAGTCCTCCACAACCTGCATCTCCCTCCTCTCTCTGTCTGTGAGGAGAGAGAAATAGAGAGTTACGCTGACATACCGGTGGCACCACAGCAGCTGGCTCGGCTTCACTGTCCCTTGTTTCTTGTTTCAGGCTACTGCCCCCTCCTCCCACATTAAATATAAAGAGACCATCAAGATGGAGCCAGTGAACACACACACACATCCCCTCCATACTTATACACATACACACACCACCAGTGAGCAGAGTCAGGCTGTCAGAAGTGAGGGCCAGCAGAGCGATGTGAGATGTTATGACACTTTACCTCATTACATTTTCCCAGGCTGTTCTCAGTGTTGAAGCAGAGCTGTCAACCAAAGAGAGGACTCGTCTGAAACATACAGTGGACACACACATAACACACACACTTGCACTAACATACGCATTCACATACCCATGTTGCATCACATGAATTAAGATGCATCTCACAAAGCAGGTTTTAGGCTCACTTTGCTTACATCCCTCGGCACACAACAAATTCTGGAAGACCTGACTATTTGGATTGCAGCCTGCGAACAACTCTCAGAACATCATGTAGAATCCAAGATATAATTGTGTTGGGGCTGTCGGTTCGTCTCTGCCAAGTAAATGGGAAGAAGCATTTTCCATTTCCACAAAATACCTCAGGATGAACAACTTTTCTACAGACACAAGTTATTTCTTCTGACTGGTCGATCAGTGCATTGAGCTCTCAGGAGCCTTGGGCTGTACCAGACTTGATCAGTGTGTGTCTGTTTTCTCTTTTCAATACTGATCCTGACCTCTTTGTAATCCACTCAAATCAAACATAAGGACTGTGAATCTACAGTTTGAACTGTTATCATAATCAGAAACAGAAATACTTTATTTATCCCAGGGAGGAAAATTCAGTCATTACAGAGCTCTTATAAACAGTATGTAAGAAAGTCAAAATATTAATAGAAGGAATAAAATAAGATATAAATAAGAATAAAGTAAAATAAAATTAAGATTAAATAAAATAAAATATAATACAATTATAATAAAGTATATACAATATATATAAAGTATATACAATATATATAAAGTAGAAGCGCAGAATAGTTAGAATTACCTATGTACAAAAGCAATGAAGGTGATATATATACAGTTAGTGCACACAGACATTCACATGCTTGGGGAGACACACACAGCTCACATGTCCGTTCAAAAAATCAATCATCGATGCATACAGGAACACTATATGTGATCCTGTGCTTCAGAAGCATCCATTAGACGAGAGAGGGACAGGCAAGATTTGATTGGTTATGTGGAAATGTGAAATGCTTGAGCAACACAGTGTAGGTCAGTACATTGTATTATTAAGTATATCAAACTTTTAAAACCTGTCTTGAAGTATTTATCAGATCAGTTTGTGCTTCAAGGCTCAAACCCTTAATTCATGACACAGCTCACCTGATAAATACCCAAATCTAGTGTGCTTCACCAAAACCAAAAGGTACAAACTGAAGTATATCCGTCCCTGTGATAAAAAACACTGAAAACTTACAACTATTGGCGGAGGGGATACTTTCTGCAAACCAAGTCTCTACTGCACAGATCCCCCACAAAGCTACAGTCAAAGAGAGCATGTAGTGCTACATGTTTTAACCACAACTGAAAAAGAACAAACTGCAATAAAGACACTTTTGGAGCTATTCACCAAAACTTGTAGTACACAAACCAAAAACCTTTAAACAAAATGCTCAAACTGTTGCAAAATTTTGGCAGAGGAAATAGGAAAATAGTATTTTTCCCCAAAGAAGAAAACAAATAAAATCAACAACTACAGAGTCTGCTTAAAACCACAATACAAGCTCAAATGTTAGCTTGCAACCCCCATCAACAGAGGCTGCAGTGTAGACTTCATCTTATCAAAATGGTAAATCCAATCCCAGAAGAGAGTTCATGTTTTCCTGGTTTAAGGCAAGACTTGTTAACATGAGTTTTGCTAAAATAAGTTTGAGTTTTTCTTTAGTTTTGTAAAATAAAGTCAAACAACAGAAAACTAAACCAAACATGGTGTGAGCCAGAGGACAGAGAGACTGACTGATTGCCACCAGCTGGTGAGGCAAGCAGCAAGACCAGGTGAGCCAAGTCTTCCTAACGAGCTGACTCCGCCCACCAGACTCCTGGATGCTGTGCTGTCACCACACTGACATGTTAGCACATCAGTGTTTAATATTCTTAAACAGACAAGACAAAAAATATCTGTCTTTACAGTAGTTGTTTAAAAAAACATTAAACAGTCTTCCTACAATCAGTGTCAAGTATCTCTGAGATTAGGAAAAGCACAGTGAGACTTATTTTCTTCAGAGATTACCTAGGGATAAAACAAACCCATCATAAATACACTTAGTGCATAACAATGAAGCTAATAAATAGTTAGTATGTCTTTTATTCTATAACCAGATACTTTAAAGTGCATTAAATATGATAGGTATTTTTATGGTGACTTTGTTCTCTTGTTAGGACACATCAAAATCTTTTTTCTGGGAATGCAGACAAAATGTAAGCCTATCATCCTACAAGGCAGAAATCCAAACTGAGAGAAATCCTTTAAAAAACACTAAATGTATAAAGTTATCAGGTCATGTCCTCTATGTTCAGCAATGGGTCACTCACTTTGTTTTATTTCATTGTGCAAGAAAAGTGCTTTACAAAAGTGGTAAGTAAGACAAGACTTCATGACGGGACAATGTACTACACCTAAGCTATAACAACATACAAAATAGGAAGAGTTATTTGGCTTCACTGGCAAATGTAAAGCTTGGTTTTTGATGACTGCATGAGAGTAGAAAGTGGCATAGTATGTGATTTACAGGGTTTGGTTTGGATGGGTGGATGGGGCAAGGTGGCATTACAGTAGTTATCTGCTGTGTTGAGTGTGCAGTAGATGCACACGTGAATGTGAAACCCATTTCAAGGATTGTGATGTGGTGTGTAATATTTCTGTGGAGGATTTTGAAAATTGTACCCAACTCTGTAGTGTGTGTTGGGCAGCCACCATGAAACAAATAGCTCCTGGGTGAAAAAGCTGCTCTTTGCAGCTAGAAAAAGAATCACAGAAGATTGCCAAGTCTGAATCAAACCATTGAAAATGAAGGCTGGCAAACCAAAGTAACCAGCTAAAAGATGCTAAAATACTCAGGTGAGAGGAGGAGAGTTGAATACTTGGGAGATAACTCTGTGTGGGATTATCACAGCAATTTGTTTAATCCACTGTTAATATTAAAGTCTTTACGATTGCCACACTTTAAGTTAATGTAGCACTAAGTGAGGAGCTTTACAAACACAGAAAGTAGAAGGAGCAAGAAACTTAGCATTCACAAGAAGGTATTTAAACTGTGTATTTCCAGCAGTGTTCATCCACAATGTCCTGACACAAACAGATGCAAGCACTTATTCAAAATACAAAACTAATTTTGTGCTTAAACACATTAATGCCGCTGTAAACACACAGTGCACAAAAGCATTACAGGTCTTGACACAAACCACATGGTCCATTGAATAGGTCTGTTGTCTTAATGAGCTGTGGTTCAATAGAAAGGTATCCATCTTTGTAGAAGGGCAGGAAATGTCAATGCCTCTCTGCTGCTAAAGGAATCATCCAGGGAGGTCGATCATCCAGAGTCTCACACGATGAAAGATGACAAACACAAAGAGACTTTCAACCAAAACCTCTATGGGACAAACATTTATATTTGAAAGATGCCATTTAACAGGATTCACATCAATAATGTCAGCTGTGGTTTAGAGGCAATTAAGAGGATGTAAGAAGGTTGACCAGATCTGTCACTGCTGCTGGTTGATGCAAGGATGCAAACCCAAACTCAATGAGATTTGCTGTAGTGTTTTTTTCTTCTTGTGTCTGTCACAAAACACTCATTAATAGTAGGGTTGCATAATGTTTGTTCCCTTCCATGTAGCCAACAATAAATGATTTCCTTGAGTTTTTCCTCATTAATGTTTATTGTCTCTATAACTATTTTGTCTATCTAAAACGTATTTTCCTTTCTGCGGTCCTTATTATCTTCTCACTTAATGAAGCACTGTTTGACATGTTTTTTCACAATATCCAAAAGCAATTACGTCTAAGACTTTGCAGACACAGGAATGTCATCTGTTATGAATCATCTCTCAAATGTAGTGGCTCTGGAAAATACAATTTAAAAAACATATTTCATTCGGGCTTGTACAGCTTCCACTGCTTTTTCTAACTTTCATCATGCTGACAGGCGAAAAGCTGCATCCTGATCCTCTCAATGTAGCTTTTTTAGTTTTGATATTCAAAATAGACAGCTGTCATCTTAACTCTGTCCACACCACTCTGATATCATATCAAAGTACAAAAAACAGTGATCAGTAAGACTCAGATTCAGAATGAACCCTGATCAGAGAAAATTGTCAAGTAAAAATATCTTACATGTTCTTGTCTTTCATATGTCATGTATTTGTTGTTTTTAGTGATTATGTGAGTGTCTGGAGGAGAGAAAATAACTTCTAAGGATGCACTACTTCTAAATTGTAAAGAAATATAGCACAGAAAGTAAGGACATTTGTGTTTGGTAAATTATGTCTTTGTTGTAACAATGCTTCTTGGCACTAAATCATATACCGTTGGAACACCAGCTTGCATGTGTGGGTCCTCACTGGGTTCTCTAGCTTAGTCCCACAGTCCAAAAACATGCCCAAAGGTTGATTGGTCCCTCTAATTTGACCATAGGTGTGAGTGTGTGCATGAATGGTTGTCTGTCTCCACATACTGTATTTTCCCTGCAATAGGTTGGCGACCTGTCCTGGGTGTACCCTGCCTTTCGCCCAATGTCAGCTGGGATGGACTCCAGCCCCCGTTACCCAGATGATGGATGGATGGATGGACGGACGGACGGATGGATGGGTGGATGGATGGATGGATGGATGGATGGATGGATGGATGGATGGATATACAGGCTTTCAAAAAGTGTAAGATTTATTGCAAAGAAGCATTGTTACAAAAAAGAAATAATCTACCAAACACAAATTGCCTTACTTTTTGTGCTATGTTTCTGAGAATTGAAGTCAGACTGCATTTAACTGGAGGAACAGGTTTGAAGAGTCTTAGATGTTAATGTTTTATCTATAAAAGTAGATATTTCAACTAGGGAAAGTTATGAATAATTCCTAATTATTCTTTTTAGAAGTATGAACTAAGAGTGGATTATTATTTTTTTGGATGTAATCACTCATCAAAGCTTGTGAAGAAAAATTTTAACAGTGTCAGTAGTTTCTCTTCAACAGAGCCTTCACAGTCCTACACCTAATGATCTTTATATATCAAAATTCAAATAAAGATCTTTACTTATGAAGATCATTAATCAGCCCTTCAGAGGGGGGAAATACATGGAGGGACAGAAAGTCAACAGTATTTGCGAGATGATGGGCACTTTATGAGCTGGACAGGTAATAGCAATTTAATCTGATTTATGGAATATATAAATAATCCCAAAGGAGAAATGGGGTAAAGGCGACCCAGGGCCTTTCTGTTTGCTCTCTGTCTCTTTTCAATGATTTATTCCCTGGTTTGGACACATGCCTGCAGTGAGCCTCGAGATATTCTGTAAAATGACACCACCACTGTTTTTTCTGGCTGCTCTCTAACTATCCTCTGCCATCATCCTCTATCTTCATTCCCCCATCCTCAAACTGGACAGATATCTTTGAATACACACAGAGAGGCAACAAGAGCAGCTTAATTAAACATTGCACACTTTTTACTTTTTAACCAAACTTAAATCTAAATTTACATTTTAAACTCCTCTGCCATTTTCTTAAAAAGATACACTTAACCAGATTTCCTACCACTCTTTCATATTGGATTCATGTATTCATATTAATAATGTCAGCCTTAAGGCTGATTTATACTTCTGCGTCGCCCTACGCAGCAGGGGCTGACGCGGACATGAGCCCCTCATACTTCTGCGTCGGTGTGTCCGTGTCGCGCAGCAATTCTCCGCCGAAACGCCTGAGGGCAGTGCGGTCTCTCTGATAGCCGGTCGCCTGCTTCCGGTCCCGCTACGATCTCTGTTTACTTTTCCACATCGATTCAGAGCGTGTTATGTTAATCTACAGCTGATACATGTTGCTGTTTATCATACAGACATGATTACATGAAGAATAGAGAGGAGGAGATGAAATACACGGCCGATGTGTGGCCGATGTCCGGGACCCCGGAAGTGCTGTGAATGCGGGAAGGACAAAGCCGTCGAGCGGACCAATCACAGAGCTTGCGGTCCGCGTCGGCTCTACGCGTAGTTACATTTTGGAGGAGGTGCATGTCAGCTACGTGCGTAGGCCTCTGCGTAGGTACGGGAGCTACGCGGACCTACGGCGTAGGTTACGCCGTCGATTCGACGCAGAAGTATAAATCAGCCTTTAGGAAGAGATTGTGGTTAGTGTGTTAACTTCACCCTGCAGTTAGCATTGTAGTGCCTCCTGTTTATCTTTCCATCCATTTCTGTGCCAGCAGATTAGTGGAGTTTTGCTTCCCTCCATCTCTAGGGACCAAAGTGTCCAGGCTTGATATTGTTCTATTGGGAAGAGATCCAGAGAGCTGTAAATACACACAACTAGATAGATACAGTGTCAGAAAACACACACACACACTGCCATCCTGCTGAAGTTAGATGGACACATTTGATTAATTCATTTCATTATTTTAAAAGTGTTTTTCTAAGTGTTCCATCATGACCATAAAAATAATGTTTATCTCTTTTTTTAAAAAATAGAGAATCTTCATCAAATGTCCGACAATCCCCACCACACTCCTCAAATCAGCTCAGACCAGAAAACACCTCAGCAGAGCCCCGAAGGCATCCAGATTGTTATGATGACATTGATCGGGAGTTCCTGCAGCAATAAAGGCCGCATTTCCCTGCGCTCCAGTTCTTACACTCACATGCCCATTGTGGGCACTTGGGGACTGGGTCAGGACTAACAACTTGTTCGGTCTGCATCAACACATCCCCACACACAACAAACTGTGATGCACTGTGTTCTGACGACTTCATATCAAAAATGGCATTCACTTCTTTTTTCTCAGCAATTATAGCTCCAGTGGCTCTTTTGTTTGATTAGACCCCACATGCCATGCTTTGCCCCCCCTTTGCATCACTAAGCCTTGGCCACCCAATAAAGTGTTACAGGTTCACTGGTTTTCCATCCGTGGACCTCTTTTGGCAGGTACTGACCACTGCAGACCGGTAACCAACAAAAGCTGCAGTTGATGCTCTAACCCAGTTGTCAAGCAATCATAGTCTGGTCCTGCTTTAAGTTGATATTATTATTATTATTATTATTATTATTATTATTATTATTATTATTATTATTATTATTATTATCATTATCATTATCATTATTCTTCTTGAAATCTTAATTGAGATTAAAAATCTCTTTTACAAGAGAGTCCTGGCCAAGATAGGCAGCAGCACAGTTACAAAGTTACAATAGACAATACACAAATCAGCTCAGACCAGAAAACACCTCAGCAGAGCCCCGAAGGCATCCAGATTGTTATGATGACATTGATCGGGAGTTCCTGCAGCAATAAAGGCCGCATTTCCCTGCGCTCCAGTTCTTACACTCACATGCCCATTGTGGGCACTTGGGGACTGGGTCAGGACTAACAACTTGTTCGGTCTGCATCAACACATCCCCACACACAACAAACTGTGATGCACTGTGTTCTGACGACTTCATATCAAAAATGGCATTCACTTCTTTTTTCTCAGCAATTATAGCTCCAGTGGCTCTTTTGTTTGATTAGACCCCACATGCCATGCTTTGCCCCCCCTTTGCATCACTAAGCCTTGGCCACCCAATAAAGTGTTACAGGTTCACTGGTTTTCCATCCGTGGACCTCTTTTGGCAGGTACTGACCACTGCAGACCGGTAACCAACAAAAGCTGCAGTTGATGCTCTAACCCAGTTGTCAAGCAATCATAGTCTGGTCCTGCTTTAAGTTGATATTATTATTATTATTATTATTATTATTATTATTATTATTATTATTATTATTATTATTATTATTATTATTATCATTATCATTATCATTATTCTTCTTGAAATCTTAATTGAGATTAAAAATCTCTTTTACAAGAGAGTCCTGGCCAAGATAGGCAGCAGCACAGTTACAAAGTTACAATAGACAATACACAAATCAGCTCAGACCAGAAAACACCTCAGCAGAGCCCCGAAGGCATCCAGATTGTTATGATGACATTGATCGGGAGTTCCTGCAGCAATAAAGGCCGCATTTCCCTGCGCTCCAGTTCTTACACTCACATGCCCATTGTGGGCACTTGGGGACTGGGTCAGGACTAACAACTTGTTCGGTCTGCATCAACACATCCCCACACACAACAAACTGTGATGCACTGTGTTCTGACGACTTCATATCAAAAATGGCATTCACTTCTTTTTTCTCAGCAATTATAGCTCCAGTGGCTCTTTTGTTTGATTAGACCCCACATGCCATGCTTTGCCCCCCCTTTGCATCACTAAGCCTTGGCCACCCAATAAAGTGTTACAGGTTCACTGGTTTTCCATCCGTGGACCTCTTTTGGCAGGTACTGACCACTGCAGACCGGTAACCAACAAAAGCTGCAGTTGATGCTCTAACCCAGTTGTCAAGCAATCATAGTCTGGTCCTGCTTTAAGTTGATATTATTATTATTATTATTATTATTATTATTATTATTATTATTATTATTATTATTATTATTATTATTATTATCATTATCATTATCATTATTCTTCTTGAAATCTTAATTGAGATTAAAAATCTCTTTTACAAGAGAGTCCTGGCAAAGATAGGCAGCAGCACAGTTACAAAGTTACAATAGACAATACACAAATCAGCTCAGACCAGAAAACACCTCAGCAGAGCCCCGAAGGCATCCAGATTGTTATGATGACATTGATCGGGAGTTCCTGCAGCAATAAAGGCCGCATTTCCCTGCGCTCCAGTTCTTACACTCACATGCCCATTGTGGGCACTTGGGGACTGGGTCAGGACTAACAACTTGTTCGGTCTGCATCAACACATCCCCACACACAACAAACTGTGATGCACTGTGTTCTGACGACTTCATATCAAAAATGGCATTCACTTCTTTTTTCTCAGCAATTATAGCTCCAGTGGCTCTTTTGTTTGATTAGACCCCACATGCCATGCTTTGCCCCCCCTTTGCATCACTAAGCCTTGGCCACCCAATAAAGTGTTACAGGTTCACTGGTTTTCCATCCGTGGACCTCTTTTGGCAGGTACTGACCACTGCAGACCGGTAACCAACAAAAGCTGCAGTTGATGCTCTAACCCAGTTGTCAAGCAATCATAGTCTGGTCCTGCTTTAAGTTGATATTATTATTATTATTATTATTATTATTATTATTATTATTATTATTATTATTATTATTATTATTATTATTATTATTATTATTATTATCATTATCATTATCATTATTCTTCTTGAAATCTTAATTGAGATTAAAAATCTCTTTTACAAGAGAGTCCTGGCCAAGATAGGCAGCAGCACAGTTACAAAGTTACAATAGACAATACACAAATAGCAGACGCATACAACAGCTACACAACAAATACCTCCAGAAAGCCCAACCCAAAACATCTGCAGACAGAGGCTTCAGCCTCCAAGTCATTTAAGGACCGCTTAAAAGTATTCAAAGTTATCAGACCACAAAGTTTCCGATCCTTTTGTAAGGCATTCCAGGTCGAGGGATCAGCAAACCTGAAGGCCTTTACATTTGATAACATCCTTATATTAAGAGACTCATTCTTAGACAACCTTGATCCTTGACAACTTTGACATCATAATCTCTTGCAATCACTGCTTTATTTTATTGTTGTCTTTTTTTTTCCTATTTCATAAACATGGACATGTGAAGTTATGTTAAACCAATAAAAATGTCATCTCATTTGGGCTCCTCTTGCTGAATCTCAGCTTCCAGCCCCTCATTCATTTTTTAATATCAGCCAGCAGAAAGCGGGGCACAGCAATAAAGCTGTCATGCTGTTTTATCCAAACACACTCTTCTACTCCAAACACTGTCTGCCTGCAAAGCTGCTGTAATCCAACACTGAAACCTGCCAACTGCCTCTACTCACAGCATCATATCAGCTCTGTTTTTCTCTATTAATGTATGTGTGTTTTTATCTAATCAGTCTCTCCCTCTCTTCTCCTCCTATCTCCAGACATTGATGATTGCCAGTCTAACCCATGCCAGCATTGAGGAACCTGCTTTGATGAGACCAACTCCTTTGTCTGTCTTTGTCTGCCCAGCTACAGAGGAGCTACCTGTGAGAAAGGTAACAGGGAAGCAGGGTGATGTGTAAATTGGAGCTTCAGGGATGAAGGGAATTAAGGTGGGGTGTAGGAGGTGGTGAAAGAGCATGATATGCAGACAAATGTGGTAAAAAAAAACAAAAAAAAACTTAAAAAAGAAGAAGTAAATGAGGATGTCTGATTGATGGAGGAGGTGTGAAAGAGAGAGGGTGAGGGTAGGAATGTAGAAAAAGAGGTACCTGGAGGAGGAGGGTAGAGGAAGAGCGGAACCCCTTTGGAATAATGTATGAGGTTCATACAGAAGACCCGTGTCCAGCTGGTTTTCTTTCTCATTAGGAGAATTCCCCTGTGAAAAGAGGTTCATGAAGGAGGCTGTTCACAAACTACATGTTACATGAAAACATGGCTGACATGTCAGAACAAAACAACAGAGAGGAAAACCAACATCTGGTGTTTCATGAAGGGATGATTGTATTTTGGACCAATTTAATATAAACATTGACTACTTATGTTAAGAACATTAAGAGTTGATTGATTTTATACAATTCCTGAACACAATTTTGAACTTTATGCAGCCAAAACTGTCTGTTTTAATCTATAAGAAGATGTAGACCATTGTAGTTCAGTTATTATTTTGATGGCCTTGACAGGTTTAGAAAAGGTTTTCTGGTAACAGAAAACTGAATATATATGACACAAGCTCAAATGAGTATCTAAGGAGGAATAACTCAAAGGTATCATTCCTGCTCCGAGTTCAATAAAATCAGACCCAATTCAATCTGACTAGCAGAACCTTTGGCCTGAACTGCCAGAAGAGTTGTGACTTTGAATATCTGTCTCTTTATGAGTCTGGCTTCCATCGTCTGTCTCTGCTTTTTACTGCTCTGCATTAGTCTGATCTTGGGCTCTGACGGTAGAGCGATCAATAAAGAGGGAAGGAAAGTGAAAAGCAGGGTGTACATGTGGTTGAAACTGCATGAGTTCAGCGGGCTCAAACTGGGAAAATCTCTGCTTTCATGGCAAAAAAGTAAAATGAAATAACATTAGCTCTAAATTATGTCTTCGCTTTGCTTTGTATACTCTGGCAGGTCGGCTGAATGGTAGTAGTTTGGCACAGCAGCACCAATCCAAACACACCAGACTCACTTTAACTGACACATTTCCGCTGCTGTGGACTTAAGCAATGCTGTACTAGTGCTTCTGTGTACATGTCTGCACCAATCTCTCTGTGATATTGCTGGGATGTATTATAGTGAATATTGATTCTGGAATTCATTTTAGAAGTCAGGATGTTTGAACCTCTGCTGCTTCACTTTGATCATCCTGTAAAAAAAATGTTTCTTGAAGGTTCAATACAATTCTTAAAGTCAACCTACCCTTTTAATACTATCTAACCTTTTTGATCTTTCACCACAGCAAATATGATCCTTGGTAAATTTATTTTCTTTTTTCTAAATGCCCCTGTTGCCCTTATTATTCTGTGGTGCACACCATTCCAAAACTAACATTTTAAAGCCACAGGGATATTATTTTGCATGAGGTGCAGTGTTTATGTAAAGCTTTCTTTTACAAGAAGGGTCATTAAAGCAGGAGGAGTAACACTTGATCACCAAGTCTTGCATGGCATGTACATCCTTAAAGTGTTTTCTCTCCATTCTTTCATTTATTTCCCAAACACACAGGCTCACATCTCCAAGTTTCATCTCCTCTCACATGTTTCTGACTTGTGCATATGTTTCCTCTCACATGCCACCCACACAGCTGTTTTGGAGCAGCAGGTTTGATTGTGTAAACATAAAGCTTTCTTGACATTTTTATATCTCACAGCTCCATGTTTGTAGAAATACTGACTTCAGCTGTGAAAAGTAGAATTCACAACAGGGGGTCTTTATGCTATTTGAGTGTATTCTCAGTTTGATATCCAGAGGAGGGTCTCAGCTGAGACGTGTAGGCTGGAAACAAGCTCATTTGTTCCACCAAGGCTTCCATCCACTTCAATGTCATTCAATTCTTAATTATCTCTCTATTGGTCTCAGCCTTGGATGCTGGGTAGGCTTATATGGCCCTAAATCACAACAAATGTTATCTCAAGAGGCTTTTACAAAAAGAGCAGGTCCAGACCATACTCTATGTTAAATTATTAATGAAGACCAAACATCAAGACAGGGTAAGACTCAGTCTCATCTCATCTTAATCCACCATGAGTAGAGGACTTTGCAGTATTTAGCAGTGGCAAGGAAAACTTCCTTTTAACAAGCAGAAACCTCGAGCAGAATCAGGCTCATGTTTGACGGCCATCTGCCTCGACCGAGTTGGGGTTGGAAAGAGAGAGAGAGAGAGAGAGAGAGAGAGAGAGAGAGAGAGAGAGAGATGATAGGAATGAGACAGATAGTAATAGTTGTTGCTGCTGGAGTCTGGCAGGTCCGCAGCAGCTGGAAGCTACGGCAGCGACTCAGAGGAACCTACGAAACAATGGAGCTCGGGGACTCCAGAAAGGTCTATGCTTAGTAACTCTACTGGGACAGGGCGAGTAGATGTAGGTGATAGAGGGGACACAGGGGTGTGTCCCAGGGATCCCAGTGTGTGTCAGTGTGTTTCTGTTCCCCCGGCAGTCCAAGCCTATCTCTGTGAGCTGCTGGCTCCCTCTGTTACAATACAGATTATTTACATGGTAAAGTTAGCAATATCAACTTGATAGAAATTAAGTTCTCATCACCTGGAAAGAAGATAAACATCTTATTCTGTAAAGAGGACATTTCTTTATAGTGGATAGTAAGATAGAGCTTTAAAAAGATGTTACATTAAATTTAACCGAGTTGTCAGCAGAACTGATTTTATTGAAACCCTGTTGTTGCTGTGTGAGACAACTCATTTCACCCCCTTTTATTTTAACAATAGCGTGTCAGTAAAGAATAGATATTTGTCAAACAGAATACAGCACTGTGTTTAAAGTAACAGCAGCATTGGCCAGTTGTTTCTCTGAGACTGATTGTGGAGCTTGTTCTGTTCTTTTCTTGGCTCAATGACTAATCAGTGGAGGCAGAAACAAAATCTTTCTCAGCCAGACTGAAGGGAAAAGTGAGGGAGAAAACATCAGCTGGTTCCTTCTCATCAGCTTCTTTTCTCCAGTCTGTTTTTAAATCCACCATTCCCTCATCCCCTTAGTCTGTATAGGGATAAAAATATAGTGTTGATGTGTTCGAGTGGATTTGTACTTTTGCTGTCTTCCCCTGTCATTCTTGATTTCTTGCGTATGTGTGTATCTTTCATCTCTGGTGCTCTGTAGGAGGTTTTATCACACATTGAGTGTTAGTGTGTGCATCGTTGTGTATGCTGCTGCATCTGCTAATTTGCAGTGATTGTGCTAGTGTACATTTCCGAGGTAACAGACCTTTTTCATGGCCACTCCGGGGTCCCTGATTTTACTTGTGAGAACCTGCACTGACATTATGCAATCTTCACCCCATAACCATCCATCTCAACTGTATAGTCAAACATTTTATTTGCTTTAACCCCAACATCGAATCTTAATCCTGTGAAGACTCATGCCAACATGCATCACTTTACCAAGATTAACTTGCTTTTATGCTGTGATCTCAAATTGGTTCTTTGTGCACACACAAACACGTGTATTAGCTTGATGGAAAACCGATACGTTATTCACACCATTCTCAAACAACTTACTTGACCTGTCCTTGTACTTAACTTAATGTAAAAATATTATATTCCTCTGTTTTTTTTCAACAGCAACTCACACATCAGTCTTTACTCTGACTACACACATTGACATTACAGCTGAGTGCAACTTAGAACTTGGAGATATAAAACAACCAGCAAAAATAATCCAATTACAGGAAATTAGTTCTTTCTTTCTCTCTCTAGCAGAGCAAATATTCTTCAAATTGCAAACAAAAGCTTTGTCAAAGTTTGCAAGTTTGTTAAAGGGTCTCATTGATAATTAATCCAAGGGTGTCTGGCTACTGTTTGGTCATCTGGAAGAAATGGGTTTTAGTCCAAACTCAAATATACAATAAGTATTTAATCAATTTTGTCCTTTATGTCCTTCATCCCTCTTTCTTTCTTTAAACATGAATGTTCATTGATTCTGATTCAACTGTTGTTCAAAGGAGAAAAGGGTTACATGTACAGCTGTTACATGTAAATATGGCTGTTGATGACTGGTTGAGTAAAAAAAAAAAGCACAGAAGAGTTTTAACAAGTGAATATGAAATGTGTTGTTAAGGTTGTCAATAGTCAGTAGATCACCCACAGAGGATGCCGGTCAGCTCAGCTCCTTTGTTGAGAAACAAAGAGGATAACCAAAATGGACGCTATAGCTATAGACTGTATAAATAATGGATTTAGTATCCGTGACGTCACCCATCTGTTTGGCTTTTTGAAGCTAATCACTGGCAGGAGCCACATGGGAAATGCTGAACTCAACCTAACTGCTGTGGAGCTAGAGTGAGGTCAAGAGAAATTAGCTATCAAGACTACACTTGTTTTTTGAACCAGGCTGTAAACACGTTTATTTCTGCTGTAAAGATCGGCTTTTTAAGTGTGTATGTGGTTTCTGGTACTTCTGGAGCCTGTCACGACGAGGAAAAACTGAGAAGGACTCATGTGCAGGAAATAAAGATTTCATAATGAAATACTAAAAGGTACAGAAAAACGTCCTTAAATGTCCTATAAACTGAATTCAAAAGAAAACACTAGAAACACTGAGATAAGGGAACACAAGGAAGGCATCCTACACAGGACAGAGGAAACAGAGGCACTAAATACACAGGGTAATTAACACAGGTGTGGAACACAGGACACAGGTGAAACTAATCAATTTAAGCAAATATGAGGGAAACACAAGGACATAAAGTAACACTAAACTGGACACACAGGGATAAAGAACCACAAAAGAAAACATAGAACACAAAACAAGACTAAGAAACACATGGAAATACAACAAGAGACATCATCACTAAACACACAAGTGAGACAAAGGATAACTAATACAGAATAAACACAGGGAGGAACTAAGGCTTGAAACACGTGGAAAAAAATAAACTAGACATCAACTCATGACGGAGCCAGCCTTAAGTGGACATTCAAGATACTGCAGTTTCCACATTGGCTTCAAATCTCACGGCCGAAGGTCACCTCTCTGCGTTTACTCTTAAAAGTATTCAGCAGCCAGGTTTCACCACAACCTCCATCAACCAATCATCATTCTGCTGCCAAACTTTAAATCTGTTCTGCTCCATCAGTTTGCTGATTCAGCATGAATCGTTGCCACCCTTCTCCACCCCAGTCACCTCCACTCCTTACCACCAGTGTCTGGGCTTTAGTACAGATGTTTACCTCTTCATTATATCCTGCATCCATCATTCACCACACCACCAGTGTGCTGGCTCTTTTCCTGCAGTTGGCCTCATCAACCCTCTGAAGATGCAAAGACGTCTCAATGTGGAAATAGCGAAAGATATTGCACATTTTAACATCCTTTTTTTAAATCTTGTGTAATAAATTATTCTTCAGTCGTAAATAAGTAGTCTCTCCTGATTTGAATAGAATATTTGAATCTACTCCCTGCATCTTCATAGTTCACACACACTGAAACGTACCTCTATCTCAGTGTGCAAAGGGAAGACATGAGCAAGAAGAAGACTTGAATAATGTGTAAATATCTGAGAGGTTGATGTGATGTCAGTCTCTGAGCCGCTCTGTCAGTGAGTGGGAGAAGTCAGCAGAGACTAAAATGAAGATCCGAGGGCTAGAAAACATGCATTGTTCATTTTCATCTCTATTTCTCTTTACCTCCCTCCACAACTTGTTTCTTTCCCTCTCTCTTTTAAATCACTCTCTTTCAACTCTAGATTTTACTCTGTTGATGCTTTAGTTCATCTGAGAGGATAGGGATATGTTCTCACAGCCCTATGTTCCCACATTCTGCTGCTGATCGAAATGAAATTACTCATTCATTCATTCATTCATTCATTCAGTCATTTACTATAAAGTGCTTCCAAAAAATATTGTGGGAGAATAGGGCTTAAACTGAAGGGAAACGTAGAAACACAAGACCTAATTTTTTAAAATGTCCTAGAAATGTGGGAACATATGGCTGACGGACCATTGGGCTGTGGGAACATAGGGATAACCCCATCGTTGCCATTCTCAAAATTTTGCTGAAGCAACTATGGAGCAAGTGGACGAGAGACTGTGTGAGGAAGTGAGGCGATCTTTTCGATTCCTCCTCAGTACATTCTACGGACTGCCAGATGGCCGTGAATTCATAGAGAGAAATCCGCCTGCGTAAGAAAATGTTGGCGAAGAGTGGCGATCCAGGTGGAAAAAAGGTCCCAGCCCTCTTCATTTTTTTGTCCTGGCCCAAACTCCACATTAAACATTGAGAGACAGAGTCCAACTACGATGAGAAGGTAAATATGTTGTTTTTGGATCAGTAACTTTATGTGCTTAACAAAGGGAAGCTAAAGACCTCAACTAACAATGCTAACAAGTTGTAAACTTGGCGTGAACGTGCATGAAGCAATACTATGAACTGTTAGAAAAACAAACACACTTACATTATACCAGTGTTGCCTTATGACATTTTTAAATAACTGTCTGTGTGTAGGTAGGTAATTGCCTGCATGTAATCATAAGGACAAATGTAATTTCAAAGTCACTGAATATTTGCTTTCTCGTTCATGATCCCATATAGGAGCTGGATCCACCCCAAGCTGCAGTGCACAGTTGGGGCTTGCAGAGGCCTGGAGCTACACAAACAAACTCTCCCCTTTGACTCTCCATCCCCTGTGCCTTCTCCAACACAGCCTGTCATATCCCAATCTCCTCTAGCCGCAAGACCAAAAATGATTTATTTTCTTTTCACTGTTTTCAATTTAAATAGTGATTAAAAATTTTGGCAAACCATCAAATTGTGTTTTTATCAGCATTTTACATAGCTCTTCAACTTTTGGGGGGATTTAATGTTGTATTTGGAGAGCACAAAACTTTAGATTTATGGTGAAAGACTGTCTGGTCTCAAGCAGAGAGAAGAAGAAGGGTGAAAACAGGGCAGAAACTAGTCATGTTAAAACACTGGGAGCTGATAAAAACAGAGAGTGACTGCACTCAAGGAAAACGGCCACAAAGCAACCACAAACCACGACAGGGTATTGGCTTTGGCAGAGTTATGCCAGAAGGAGAAGGAGAAGTTAGGCTGTACTTGATTTGATTGTTGGAGATTTGCGAGCAAAATAAGTGAAAAAGACACACTCTTTGTGCAGATTTGCCACATTTGCTTTTGTAAGTCTTTGATTCTTAGACTTTTCAGTAGATTTGTTGGTTCAATCTGAAACAAATCCCACCCTTTTTTTGCTCACTTTCTTAAATCATCCCTGCGCAGAAGAGCTGTAAGAAAAACTGCTACTCTACTGTTTTACTGCATTTTTTTTTTATGTCCTCCTTTAGGGAACATCATGGATCTAAATATCTGGAAGCAGAGCGCAGGTTGTCTATGCCAGGAAACATTTCCATGCTAATATTCATACAGTCTTTCTTTGGGGCCTCATAAACCGTCATCTCCTCATTCTTATTTTTTGTCTTCCTGGCAGTGTTCCACAGTCACGTGTACTGTAATAAGCCCAGATCAGCAGCAGATAGACGCTAATATTAGATCCACCTTATGCTCAGACAGAAGCCAAGATAATTCAACCATTTCAACATGGACATGTCCATAAGGAAATTAGAGTGGTTAGGGAGATCGATGTGTATGGTTATGATGTTAAGCAGATACAATGTGATAGAAATTGCTGTGTGCATACACAGACACATGAACCGAAATCTGATTAGCTCTTCCTCTCAGTCAGAGATTGTTTGTGGATAGACAGGAACCAGTAATGTTTTTCTTTCAGTCATATGTGAATCCCTGTTCAGTTTAGAGTGCCAGAGGAACCCTATAATTTTTAAGCTGCACAGCAACTGAATACATAATGAACAGCAGCTTCATGAAAAAATAAATCAGTCCTTTCTTCTCTGTATTAAAGACCTTTTCATAGCTTGATTTTTTTAACTTTAACTATGTCTTTGAAATTGAGCACTTTCCCTTAAGAGCTTTTTCTTTTGCTTACAACACAAGTGACACATGTAACACAACATCAAAAGATTAGGAGACAGAATATAGGAACAAAGGACTAGATTCTTTGTGATCGTTGATTGGCAGTGAAAGTAATTCATACTTCATTCTGGGTTTGGCACAACAGAGAGTGCTATTGATTCTTCACACTGTCTGTTTTTTTGTACATGTGCAGCACTATGAGAATAGGCGTGAGACTGAGAACCAGCTTGACAACTTTTTGGAGAAGACTCATGAGAGTGAAAAATTGAATGATGTGCCCTGCAACTACAACCTACCTTATGTCTAAAATAAGGGAGCAGGTAGGAAAACAACCAGGTGAGAGAGCAGTATAAATTATGCTTCAGCTTTGACAGGTGAACAAAAATGATTGACAGAATAGTGAGGAGGACAGAGTAGCAGAGTATAAAAGATTGTCACTGAAAATGAGATGCACAGAGAGTGACAGCATGAACCCTCAGAGGATTGTGAACATCCTGGTTATGTCACACTTTTCGTTATGCATGGCTATCTGCAGCAGAATAGATTAGCTCTGAACCTCTTCACTTTTTCATAACTTATCTACGGGTTTAGTTCTTGTTTTTGTTGTTAACTCTGCTGCATGTCCCCTGTTACAGCGGCCCCATCGTTGTGCCAGAGTTACAAAATTATCTATCTATTACTATCAGAGTCTGTAAGTTCTTATTTTGGGTCACATTTGTATTCTGGTCAGACTTAAGAACAACACAAGGGATACACACATATTAAAATGGGGTTTAGGCTCAAGATTCATTGAGTGGTTGAAACGGAGAAACTTCTCTGGAGATATAATTTACAGTTTTAGCTGGGTCCTTATTTATCAAAAAGTTATAAGTGAAAAACATAAACTTTTAATATTCAGGCTGAATAATGAATACAGCAGTGACTCATAACCTTTTCGGGTCACAACCTCCTATGGTGCAACGTTTGTAAAGTTGTGCACACTGAAAATAACAGCAATGTTTCGCCACTTCATAGAAACATAGAGAGAATTTGAAAAAGTCACTTTTTTTCATATCACATTTAGAGCAATATTTGTGATCTTTTTTACATTTTGTTGACAAAAATATTTAAGTTAAAATCACTGTTGAATCTAACTGCTGCGTATAAATCTAAATGTTGAATTTTAAATCTAAATGTTAAATGTTGATTGTTAAATCTAAATGTTAATTGTAAAATCAAAGTGCAAGCCAGACCATCAGAGTCATCCCCTGCAGCTAACACACGCCAGTCTGGAACAGTCCTAAAGTCATTGGTACAGTCAAAGTAGAAAAGTATTTTTTTCTCTCTGAGGATTCATTTCTGAGTTTACAAATTATAAACTCATTGATGCTTATTTCATGTTAATTGCTTCAAGCTCCCACATGTATTTATGCATCAAGAATGTATAAAAAGTTATTGCAAACTAATTATTAGTTTTTGCAGATGGTCAGTCATCCAAGAACACAAATGCAGAGAAAACACTTCTAAAGCCTTGGGCGTCATGAAAAAAGGCAACTCAGTCTTCTAAGAAAGGAAAATCATTTCTGTCATAAGCTCAGTGTTGCACCACCTTTGATGTTCACTGTCACAAGTCCCCAGCATCCAGCCCTCCTAACACGAGTGGAAAAATTGAATTTCCCCCATAGGGAATAATAAAGTATGTTTCTTCTTCTTCTTCTTCTTCTTCTTCTTCTTCTTCTTCTTCTTCTTCTTCTTCTTCTGACCGTAATCAGTCAGTTACAATTCACAGCATCTTTTCATCTCCCCTTCTCCTCCCAGTCAGCCTCCTTTTCACTCTGAGTAACCTCATATAAGGTCTCGTCTTATCAGTGGAGTTTTTCATCTCCACGCTGCGTATTCTCCTCTTGCTTTCTGAGGCTCACAGATCATGTGATCTCTCTGTCTGCTCATAAGCAGCTCCTATGTCTGATTAGGTGAGAACAGCACCATGCGAGCTTATCAGTCACCTTCATGTATCAGGTGAACAATCATGTTGTTTCATACAGATAGTCAGAGATGATGGCCAGATATCTTGGGGAGACAGACATTATTTGTACAACCCACACTTACAACCCTGTGTAGTCTGTTTATTTGGCCCAATCCTTAGGTGTCTACATCATTTTCAAAAATTGTACAAAGAAAGTAAAATCTGGAGCTGTACAGCAGTTTTGGTTCAAATGTATCACTATTTAGAAAAGGTCAATTTTAATGCATGTGGTCGTATTTGCTTTTGTAGATCAAACGGTTTCATAACTAGCTAAAAACTCCACAGTAGCTTTAAGTTTAACATTTTGATTATTGTGAAGACCGAGTCACATGGTTTCTACCTCTGATCTATTCCAATGATTTGTAGGTAGTACAAAGCTATCTCATTATTTTGGAGGGTAAGTATGAACAGAGACAGGGAATCTATGTTTCATGTCATACTGGTGCTCTGGGAAATGATCAGCTGTCACTGCCTCAAGCAGTTGACAGGTCCAGTGGTGTAATGTAAGCATTGTTAGATACAAATTGTGTAGAGCAAACAGTCATTGCTGACATGTATTTTAAAAGCCAGGGGCACATTTAATCTATTTCTAGATTAAATCTATTAGATCTATTTCTTCTTTCATTTCTATTGAATTATTTAGAAAAGCCAGAATCTCTCAAATAATGAACATTTTTGTGTAGCAAATATGAGGGGTAAAGTCACATGGCTGTGAGGTCATCAGGGGGAATTATGTTAGTTTATGCAAGTACACACGCCCTAGCTGTTGTCAATCAAGGCAGAACTCATTTATTTCCAGTATGATAACAATCCTTATACTGAAATAGGTTGTACTGGAAATTAATCTAACCAGTCAAAGATGAAAGAAAGAAGTTCCACCACCTACCTGAGCACCCGCAGGACCATGTCTTGTCATCTCATAGTTGCTGCTGCTACAGAGAGTCACACGCTCCACAGGGAAGTGTGTTCAAGGAAACAACAGAGGTCTATGATTCAGCAGACTCCCAAGGAGCGACTGTCCGTCCAAACCATAAACCATTCACAAATCCAGCACACTTGGTACAACATCAGCATTGATTTAACTTTTGTTTTTCATAGTACAATAGTTTAATACACACCAACATTTTTGCTCCTTTTTTGGTCTCCACCACTTTTGGTCTTGGGTTCTAGGCAGGAAGTTACTGTGTGGTTAAAAGAAGTGTTCTAAACAAGTGCCTGCTGTGTCTGGAGACAGTGCGGCTGAGAAAATATGACAGTGAAACAAAGTACAGCTGCAGTTCATTAAAACGTGACAATGACTTCAAAGGCCCAAAAATGCTCCATAGAGCTAATTCGATTAAAGAGGCAAGTGTGAAATACATGTTGTTGTGTACACCTTTTGTGCTGTACATGATCATTTCACCCGATGTTGTGTTGGTACATTCAGAGAGTTTCTGTGAAATAATCTCATATGTTCAGAACTGTTATCTGAAATTTGTGTGTTGCTCTCCTGCTACCAAGCTTGTGCACACACACAATGCCAGCTTAACTATTACTGGCTTAACAGAAAGTTAAGTATGTTAAAATAAATACATACGACCTTGTTTACCACCACTTTAACTTTCATGAAAGTTTACAGAGGTGAGAGCTAAAGCAAAACTTTTAGCCCTCTGAATGTCTCCAATGAATAGAGAAGGACTTTTTGCCCCTTTAACAACAACACATTTCACTCTCAATGTGGTACTAAGCCTTTAATGATAGATTGTGACATTGATTGTCCTTATTAAGAACTTAAGACTTATTAGGACAAGGACCAGGGACTGAGAAGGACTTTAAACACTTTGTGTTTACAGTTAGTGTCCTCTTGACCACTTTCAGCACCAAAGGGTGTAAATATCGTTGAAGACTGACTGTTAAATTGAAAATGAATTATGCACCCATAATTTGTGTACACATCATTTAAAAAGCTAGCAGGAACTACAGTCACAGGACTGCCATGGAGTGATACTTAACATTCCTACAAATTCACATAGTGCAGGGAGAAATGGCCTCAAATTACTGCACTGTACCAATGAAATACATCTCATCTGAGTACAGTTTCCTCATGTCAGACATCAGGCACTTCCCAGAAGTCAAACTATCACTCAGTTCAGTATTTCCACATTTGCTTTGCATTTAATCATAATATGTGTTGCTGTAAAGATGTTTGTTGTGACTTAATGAAAGTGATTTAGCAAGACAAAGTTCCTCTCTTTCATTGATCCAATATTACAAGTCCATGAAGAATGTGTTCACTGTCATAAATTTAATTTATCTGTATCAAAATAAATTATTTTTTTTCTAAATGTCTGCAGCTGGGTGAAATAATCTTGGTTTTTTGGCACATTTTTCAAATGTTATTCTGTGAAGAGTATCCATCCACAATGAGACAAATCCCTGTTTTACTGAATGAGTAAGTGTTTAATTCTTCAGATAGCAACAACATATGACCTGTTTTCCATTCACTAAAAATGACTTGTTTTAAAATAAGTTATGACAGGAAATAATCAGCAGTTGGCTAGTTGAGTCCTTTCCTCCTCTCAGCCTCAGACACTTAATTATCACCAGCTGGATTCAATATTCAATAAGTACTGGGTGGAGCAGGTGTGTGTACTGCTAACTCGACAATACTTGCCACTGTGTGAGTGTGAACTTCCAAACAGTTGGAATTTATATATATTTTTAAGATACACATGAAAGATGGATGTACTAATGCAAAAATAAAGTCACAATGTATGAAATTGTCTTTTTTATGTTATGTAAATTGGTCCCTTGAGTGTCCTCTATGATACAGAACCCTATAGGTTCTGGTTTGATGTGTAGTGTGTTGGTTTTTTTCTTGCATCATACTTCTGTGAACCCTTTTTATAAAGGACTGTCCTATTTTTTAAATGAATATGTTAAATAAAGTCGTAAAGAAACCCTGTATGAATTTATTCTGATTCGCATTATGCTGCTCTCCAGTGTATTTGAACTTGTGTTACCTTCTTTTAGTGTCATGACTTTTGAAATTTTAAAAATGTCTTTTTCTGGTGCCCTAACCTACATCACTCCCACTTTCTGATGACACTGGAAGCCACATAAAAAGGCTGCATGTGTGTGTGTGTGTGTGTGTGTGTGTGTGTGTGTGTGTGTGTGTGTGTGTGTGTGTGTGTGTGTGTGTGTGTATGTGTGTGTGTGTGTGTTTGTATGTGTGTGAACAGACATGTGTATGATTTTGATTGAGGATGTTGATTGCACTGGAAGTCCCAGCAGATGATCACAGAGCGGATCAGCAGATATTGAATCTTCTGAATCTGGGGCAGACTGCAGAGCTCACAGCTTTTCAAAGCTGTGATGTCTCCTGCTGCGTGTCCTGCTTTAAGAGGAGATAGAAACAGATTGTGATAAGTGCTTTGCTTATGTTTGTTATTAACTTCCCTTTTCCCTGCAGGGTAAAGTTTTGTTTGTTTTTAAAAGCCAGCACTAGGAGCTTCTGGGATCATGTCCTGAACACTGACTTCTCCAATTTCATTGTTTATGTTTCTCCCTCTTGTTCTGCCTTTCCCCCCATCACCTCTCACTTCAGGACTTACCATTTATCTTCTTTACTGGACACATCTTTCACTGTGTTTGCCTGTTGCAATAGAAAAAAAGTGATGAATAAACACAATGAACTCTGTTTAACCAGCTTTTCACCAAAGAGAATACACTCAGGGTCATATATTCCCAAAAGGAAAATGTGAAACCAAATAAATTCTCTCAAGTTTGCAAAGTACATTCAAATGATTTAATTAATTCCAAATTGTACTCAAGTGCAAATAGTCCCTCTGCTCTTGTTCTTTTTATGAATATTTAAATTAGAATGTATGCTTACTGGCCCTGTTTTTGCAAATAGCCTCACTGCAATAATATTCCTGTACACCAACATTTACAGCCATGCACAGTCAGTGAAATTATTACTGTCTGCAGGGAGTTGGTGGTAACTGTAGCATAGTATTTTTAAGGGGTTTTATGCCCAGACTTTCCAGTTATCATGACAACAACAATACCTTTGTATGAAGTAAATAATGTCTCATCTCCACAATCAGACACAGCACAATAGCAAACTGCAGTGATGCATAATATATGACCCCACCAGCTTATCTGATTAGTTCTTTGTGAAACTGAGTTTCTGATGCCTCTGTTTCTGTGTCATATCCAATGAGGCAGTATAAATATGATCATTACATTGACAACAGTGTATCTTACTGTGGCTATTAGTATGTTCGAATGTCTAGCTTATTATTACCTATTACTACTTCAAATGTTACTCATATCAGTGAATGATAAATCAGAAACTATGTTTACAGATTAACACAAAGTTGAATGCAAACTTAAGCTCATTTCATTTTAGTAGTTGAGGAAAAATCAACTTCAGTCATCTCTTCATCTCTTTCCCATCACATATCAGTTAAAAATAACTTAAACGACTTACTTTAAAATCTGATCTGCAATAAAACAGTGAAAACACAGCACTGCAGCATACTGAAAATGTGATATCTGTTAGAACCTTAGACCTGGAAAAGTTTTTCCCAAGGGTGACATTACCACTTAGAACCGTCGACTTTTTCAATGAAATTCAATTTTGACATCATCCTCAACATTTTAACTCTATTCCTGAAATTGTGTTTCAACTTACCCTCGAAATTTTAACTTTATTCTGGAAGCTCATAATGAAAAAGTCATCCTTCTCCCATTATCTTTTTCTCATCCCTGACCCTACTCACCTGTGAAAAGAGATTTTCAATTCATTACGCACTTAATAGCAGAGCACTGATGTATGGGAATAGTCCTAATATTCAAGGATTTCAGAATAAGAAATGTAAACAGACTTCAAAGATGATGAACAGAAACAAGCTCAGTCCTTAGTCATATAAAATAGCAATTATAATGCTCAATGCTCTTGAAAGTTAATGGTAACTGTGGTCTATTCCAGAGTTTATGAGCTGTGGGTGCTGCTGCAGATTTTTTTAATGAGTGTGCTGACTAATGCTTGTACTGCAATGTAATAGTGCCACTATCAATGTATTGTTAGATTTGAGTGGTACAAGCAGTAAGCAAATATAACGCACGTAAAATAACACAAGTTAAAAGTTTAACTATTCATTCATATATTTGTTCATATTATTAATACCTGTATTGCCTCTAAATAGAAGTCAGTAATGCAGGTGCATGCCCATTACTATTATTTCTATATATATATATATATATATATATATATATATATATTACAGCTCATAAAACAGCATGTCTTTTCTGCACTTTGCATCCATGACTTTGTGCGGCACAGTGATGAGCAGGATTTCTGTAGTGTGTCTGCCTCTGCTTCATGCTCCAGCAGTCAGAATCCCTGCTCGCTCATGATGTGTGTGGAGGCCCACAGGACATGCCTCACTCAGCCTTCTCAGCCTGCTGCCTTAGTACCACAACCACATGCCCACCTCTGATATGACTGAGTGAGGAAATGGGCCTGTAGTGATGACTGGAGCACTGGCAGACATCCACAGGAGACCACAGTATGAAGAGAGGTGAATAGTTTTATGGTGAGGTCATGAGGATTTGTCATGAAGATCTCATGGTTGAAGGGATTTCGTTTGAATTTTTTACATCCAGGTTACATTTTGAGATCTATAACAGTCTATAATTCTTGAAGTTTTTTTTTCAAAGAAATGATAATGAAGGCACTGCAAGTGGTGCTGAATAGACACATTCTTTGTTCTTTGATGTCTTCAGCTGTCTCGACGAGGAGAACTAATCCTCATGCTCTGTTTTCCAGGAGGCTGACCTGCTGCATGCAAGACCCCGCCTCTCATCCTCTTAATCTGGTCTCACTTTATTCACAGCAACACCCCTTTTAAACATGAGCAGCCAAGCATCAGAGCAGCACTTCATAGACTCTTTTACAAGGCACAACTCTGATTGTCCTCCCTGTTCTCTCACAATAAAAAGAACAGATGACTCAACTCCTTTTGTCAACAATATTCTCCATATCAAAGTGTTTTATTAAAGGTTGCTGCCGGGCAAAGGGATTTGATTGGGTAAATGGGGGAAGCAAACACTTGTGACACAGCTCATTTGGACTTTATTGACTTGCTGCATATCAGTAGTTTGATAGGAATATAATACATAGCCATAGGCAATGACCTATACAATGTATTACTCAATAAACATCCAAAAATACTTATCTATACATACTGTATCTATATCTGCAGCATCCAGGAGTGACTCACTAACAGATACAATTAATGTAGTTAAAGGGCCTGCCTTCACAATGCAAAAAAGATGGTGTATAATCATAAATGCATCCCTTTAGGTGCATTTAGACCAAGAGTTCTGGGGTCTTTTAGCCCCCAGAAGAGATTATCTACCCCTGAACTAAATTTAGACCCTAAGTCCACCGGACAAAACCTACGTAGTTCCAGGATAAAGTTCCTCTGGTTGAAAAAATGCCTATACATCCACTGTTGAAGTTCTCTGAAGTTCATTACCCAAAAAAGTTTCTATAATAAGAATAATAAAAACTTCAGTCAGGAGCTCTCATCCTCATCACAGCTTGTTGTCTCTCTCTGGAGGTGACACATAGCAGCAGCAAACACCTTCTGTTTGCTACAGTATTTTGTGTGTTTAGTCAATCGGGTCAAATGTGTTGTTCTAACAGATGTGGGTGTTGTTGACAGTGTCAGGGAAGTATTTAGGTGGTACAGCAGAGTCAGCGGTTACAAACACAGATGTCTGTCTGTGGATGTTGATGGGGTTGGATGGGTAGTTTGCTTGCACAGTTTGTGTATGGTGAGATGTTAAGCTGCTGTCATATGGGCTGCCTCTTAAATCTGTGCTAACAGCTCTGGAGTTCGAGCAGTGCATGAAGAGAGGACCTGCAGCTGATGGTGCACAGCTGCAGGGGAGGTGTTTGGAGTTATGAGTGAGCACAAGGGCTGTCTGGGTCAACTCACTTGATCTTCACTTAGTCTCCCTCTCGATCTGCTCAAAACCAATTGAGAGCCATTTCTGAATGGATGCCACTGACATCCATCAGAGCCTGCTGGATTTTCAGTCCATTTCAAACATTTTCTCCTTTAATTCCTGCTCATCACAGGGCCGAGTGTAATGTGATCCTCTGCTCTGGTCCAGGCTTCCCCCTTCCCCTGGTACACCTAAGGGAGATTAACCTCTCCAGTCAGGTGCCTATACTGCTCAGAATGACAATTTGCCTTTTAGAAATCAGCCTCTGGCTCCATTGTGTTCCCTGACATTGAGCCAGACCATCAGCAGACACTCAACAACCCACCGCCATTCCTGTCTCCCTCTTTCTGTTAAGTCATTTAATGTTAAAGATAGCAGAGCAGAGTGCTTCAGTTTGAAGGTGTTCATATTAGAATTACATTTTACATCAGAAGAGCACTGAATATTATGAGTCTCTTAGGGAAATGTCTGCCATAAAGGTTGTAAAAAGTATGCAACTGAGTAGGCAGCAGGATTCAGTGTCATGTGCGTGAAATGTGTAAGTGCACTCTGACAGAGATAGTACAACATAGAGAGGAGAACATTTCTCCCATCCTTCTGCAATAAGATGAGAAATGACACCACTTGCTCTCTAACTACACAGATATCCCTTATAACCAAGATGTAACCATCCTGTTGGTGTATATTCAGCAGAGCTGACCAGCAGCATATGTTCAGACATTATTTATGACCAAGCCGAGGAGTACATAGAGATGTTGCTGCTTGCTGCTCTTTCTCAGGCCTAATGAACTACTGTGTTAAAAAGTAAATGAGTTATCCATCAGGGGAAGTGAAAGAGATACATCCATCTCAGGTCATCTTGGCAGAAAAGACACTCAGAGATTTATTGTATTGCACAGACAGCACAAGTAACCTAGTGATGCAGTGAACCTTACAGTAACGATAGAAGGAAGGTAGAAGCAGAAATCCAGAGGGAGGCTCAAATCAGTTAATTGCTTGTCCAAGTAAAACTTACCAGTAAGCACTTAAGTCCGCATTCTCAAATTAATATGACTTTTCAGGTATAAAATGCATTGCTTGTAAAGAGAGGTCAGAATCATTGTTGCATTATGCATTATTGTTATTACAATGCAGAAAACATGCATTATTATGCAGTTTGATCTTTGATTGTATCAATGCATGCTTCATATTTACTTTTATGGAGATACAAATGATCTTTGAGATAATGATGAGGAGGATAAACCTGAGGGGAAAAAAACAGGAATTCTGTAGGATAGAAAAGGGACAAACAGCTCACCATTTCTTCATTTATATTTCAAAGTCCCTCATCTGAAAGCACAGTATGCACACAAATTTGAGTCACACTGATTGTACTGCTCTGGTGTGATCATCTGGGGTTTTGTTTGATGTGATTTTGTTTCTCTCACCAACTGGAAACCCTTTCCATTCTCCAAATGAGATTGGAGGGGAATGTGGCGAACAAATGAGTCTGGACCAAAATACATCGTTTGGAATTTGAGTGGAAATGAGCTCTGAGAGAGTGGGGCCTGTCTTCTATTCTCAAACGTGTGTTTGTGTTGGACTCCTGGCCTTGTGTTGAATCCAGCTGGATGCACATTTTAGCATTGGCTGCATCAAACTGCTGTTGTTTTTTGGATCTCTTTTGTACCTGTGTACTCCTTCTTATATATTCTGGCAGTGTATAACTTAGCTGTTCTGGCATTATAAAATTATTTAATTAATAATGAGAGGACATCTGTATTCAGGTGATACATTTCATACTCTAATTTGGGACTTTGAATTCATGATCAATGGCCTTATATTTTAGTCACTAAAAAGGCTTGTTTGTAAAATTCCACTGTAAAATGTCACTAAAAAGAAGTCATGTGAATTCATTCAAGTGAATGTGTTCAACTGTATTTAGGCAGAGTGGTGCCTAAAGCCAAAATTCTCACATATATACAGTAGCC
The DNA here is from genome assembly GCF_009762535.1 of Notolabrus celidotus. Lineage (NCBI taxonomy): Eukaryota > Metazoa > Chordata > Actinopteri > Labriformes > Labridae > Notolabrus > Notolabrus celidotus. The sequence goes on along the minus strand of NC_048273.1, from coordinate 12,430,284 downwards.
ATGTGTTTATAGATGACTATAACATCAGGATGTTATTGTCATAATTTTAACCATTGTTGATTAAAATGTTAGCATGGTATCACTTCCGGTCACACACATGTTGTGAGGGAGGTTTGTTTTGTAAAATGCAGATGACTGGACTCACACATGTCTTCCATCAGCACAGCTCACAACAGGAGATCTGTGACGACTCTTCACGGTAGAAGTTTCATTCTACTGTGATAAAACATGCAGTCTTAGAAAGTTTGACCTCATATGAGCTGTCCTCTGGAACATTTCCAACACAAGATGATTATATTTTGTAGTTCATTTGAATTTCAGATTTGTCCTCCACTCGTACAGTGTTGATGGCTAAATTGAATTACATGAGTTGTGAATGGGTCTGTGATAGTCCAAAGTAATGCATCAATGTCAAACAGCACTCAAATCTGCTGATGAGATATGATTTTCTCTTTCTGTAGGACTAAGTTTCTAACTCCATCAAATGGAAATAACTCCATTATATGCCAATTTTATGTTAATATTAAAACCAACTTGCTCAAACTCAAGTCTTGAGTGGTCTTGTTGAAACAGCTTTAAACAGCAACGACTTTTGAAAATCTGAAGAGTTGAAGTTCATATGTGCATCTCCTGCTAAACACCAGGTCACAGATTTCCTTTCTTTCTCCTTTTTATATTTGCTCTCTCTCACTCTCGATTATTGAATTGCACTAATATGCTATAAAACCTCCACACAGTAAATACCTCACTGGTGTTTCATTCATTGGTGTTGATGTGTAATGAACGTTGTAAATAACAAGAATTAAGAGGAAAGAAATGTGCTTCTGTAGTTCTTAGGTCATGTCTCATTACTTTTTCAAACCTCAGCCTCAGGGCACTCTGTAGGACCTGTAAAAAATATAATGAGGACAGTAACCCGAACAGAGATCACTTAACTGAATTATAAGATTGCACTTCATTCATATTTTTCTATGTTGTCTTCATGCGTTTGACTGTATAAATTTGTAATGACAAAAATAAAGTGAAAAAGATCACACATATTACTTTAAATGTGATAAAAAAGTGTCAAAAATTCACAGTACGTTTTTATGACGTTTTGGAGCTAAAAGGGGAGAAATGTTTTGGTATGCACAACTTTACAAATAGTGCACCATAGAAAATGACTCATTCTTTGTGAAATGTGGTTATGTGATATGGATTTATGCAATTTACACTGCTGCTATAAACTTGCAGTCTGCACTGAAACATTTAAACATTGCTTTTCACTGTGAAAATGTTTTTTTCTAATTCTTTAATCAGTCATTCAAACAGAGACCTTACGCTGTCAACTGTCTAACCTCTTTGTCAGTTTATGCCCATGGAAGTAAAAGTACACCAGACTTTTCCATGATCAACATTTATTATACTGCTATTGATATACATAGACATATACCCATATGACTGCTGATGTACCTTTCTTTATGTTCATTTGAGCACGACTCTGCTTTAGATGAGAGTTGAAAAATCATTAAGGAGCTTGTGTTAAAGGGCTTTGATCATAGATGTATGTATGCAGTTTGATGTGACTCACAGATTAGCCTCAGTGTATCTTCTGAGCTCACGTTGCATGAGAATCTTGAGATCAGAGGTGATATTTATGAGAAAACATATTTCTGATGCATCCTTTGTTACTCTGTGTCATCCTGCTGACTCATTCAGAAGGAAACATACATTTTTTGAGTAGGTCAGATATGTGCAGGTGGCCCAACTCAGATCAGACATCATTTCCTCTGAAATGATTTGAAGGCGACGATGTTGGTAGTGTTTGTATTTTAGGTGTGAGTGTGTGTGTGTGTGTGTGTGTGTGTGTGTGTGTGTGTGTGTGTGTGTGTGTGTGTGTGTGTGTGTGTGTGTGTGTGTGTGTGTGTGTGTTAGAGAGAGGATAATGAGCAAAAAAAGTAAAAAAATAAAAGTTTTCTGCCTCCTGAATTGACTTCCTCTTCAAACATCAAACACCACAGAGCATCTTGAAAGAGATTCCATCAAGAATTTCAAATGCAGATGAACAACTTGCTGAAGACGGTTGGGGAGATACACAAATAAATCAGGCAAAGGCTCCATGATGGGTGAGCCTGGTGGTTCAAAGCAGGATGTCGCTCTGACAGGATGCAATCAATGTTGTATTCTGATATCTCAGATAAGGATCCTTGTGCAGCACTCTGTGTAATTTATTTGACTCAAACAGAAGTGAGATGGTTCTTTTCTCTCTATCCACCATAGGAAGCTCCTTGTTGAGAGAAGCTGTTTGTTTGATTACCCCCAGGGGTGGAGCCAATTAAGAATTTAAGCCCAATTAGTCCTGAAGTTGCAAAATGTTGCATAATGATGTGGTTGAAACTGGAGCTTCTGTGGTTAGCAGAGCCATTAATACGGAGGTCTGCTTAACCAGTTAATTACTCTTTGGCTTTTACACCAAAAATAAAAATACAGTGTAAAAATATACACTCTATATATAGAGTCAGATTGTCTCTGTGAAAAAGGTTAGCACATTTTATTAAGACAGTATCTATTCTTGTAGTATGTGTGTTTAAAGGTAACACTTTCAAGCCATACCATTTAGCTCCAGAGGCTCTGGAAGCGTCTTCTCTGATCATACAGTTTTAGATTTGTCTTCACTCAGTCTGCAAAGAGCTACATCTCATCCCAGCTCTCTAATGACAGTTTCAATCAATCAGCTGAATACCAGCAGCACCAATCAGCTTCTTCATCATTTCTTTTAATAATAATTGAGAAACAAAGCCATGCTAGTATACGGCTGCAGCTATGAGACAAGCTTCTTCCAAGTTCCAAGACATGAAATATTGCAGCTCTGGGTGTGCAAGACTAATTCAACTTCTGGCAGTTTGTTTGCAGAGTCATGCCAATATGTGTATCTTCATGATAGTGTCAGTGAGTACAAATACTCTGGAGAGCTTCTTTTGTTTTGCATACAACCTTAAAACAGCTGGATTGCGATATATTTGTTATGGCTCATGGATATCGACTTTTACTTATTATCATATATCATTCAAAGGGTATTGGAAAGATGAATATTTTCTCCATACTTAAGCAAGTATTTACAGGTGAATGATATGGAACTGAACAGAAATTTTAGAATGTGAATGGTTTAAAGAGATTATGATACAAAGAAAACACCTGCCACTGCCCCTAAAGATACTACACAGTGTGACTGTTTTGCAAATGAGGAAAAACAACATAGGCACGTTGTTTTTTCTCTGCTTTTTGGCATTACTTTCACATGTAAACAGAGTTTTAGATCACTTTCAGGTTTTAGAAGGGTTTGATTTTATTTTCATATGTCAGTAAGACCTGGTTCTTGAGCTGTTAGAGACTACAGTAAATAACAACATATTCTCACCCTCATTTCAATTCACCCTGACAAACACCTCACGCCTGCTGCTTTTCTGATTATTATACAATGCTAATATGAGGTGAAACACAGGGTGAGGAGAGGGCTCTGTATGCTAGATCAAAGCAGAGTAGAGGTCTTCTGGAGTTCAACATGTTATGGAGATACTTGCGCACACAGAGGCACATGCACTAATTCACATACAACACTGTGATTGTTTCAGAAAGTGACTACACAAAGCATATACTGGTCTCAATGGACCCAACATGGATTTCCCTCTGGAACTTCTGTCTTTTTGACTCTTTGACTTCCTTCCACGTACAATTCCCCAAAACCAAGCAACAACCCCATCACCCATCCCTTGTCTCCATTATGTATGATGTTTCTTCTATATAGCACTAATTCATCACAAATATTGCAAGATACTTAACAAAATAGAAGGTGCAAACTCTGCTTTTTGGTGTATTATCTCTTCTTGTCCATATTTCCTCTTGTCCTCTAAAAGCTACCCTCAACTCCCTAAATAAAAAGTCTCAAAAGTCATATGAGCTAACAGATACTTGAAATAGCACACCAATTGGTAGCATATTTTTGAGAATTTAAATCAGTTCCTATGGGGTGGCACACAAATGTAAATAACATTAATATATAACTACAAAACTGCATTCTGGGAGTGTGGTGGCATATTTTATTTGTTTTAAACTGGTGGAAACCTCTTTAAGTGGAAGCTCCTCTAAAGTTGTTCCCCACCTGCTGTGTCTCCTTAAGTTGTCTGTTGAGCAGTTACAGCTCCACAGTGACATTAATCCCTCCCTAAGACAGTGGAGGGTAAACAGCTCTATCCGTCAGCCTCCCTCTCTGTGAGCTCCTGAGTACTGATATTTATTCTCAGATGAGACCATTAGAGGAGCAAGAGCTGGAGGCGGCCATATGGACATGACTGCTGTTCAGCTCTGTCCATTATTTAAATAAAGGTCCCTGTTGACACCACCAAAAGGCTCTCTCCATGTGTTAGCATGTGCACATAATGTAGGATGCAAGACAGGGACTTGATAGTGATGGTGATGAGATGACTGTTGCATAACAAAAAAAACTGCAGAATGATACCTTTTTGTCATAATTTGAGTAGGGACAGCGGAATACTGGAGTTTGTGAGAAAGGGGAAACTGACTGGGAGGGAAAGTTTGGTGTGCCTGCAGTCAGTGATGGTGCCGCTCCGTCACAGCAAGATACAAGAGATTACTAATAACGATATACAAGTCTAGTGCAATCACAAAATAATTTTCCTCTGAGCCATCAACCTGTCGAGATTTGTTGATCCTTGTTTTAATCATTCATAAATCGCTTATTTTTTAGAGAAGCTGCAGAATTTGTTGAAAGTTAAAAAATATCACATAAATAGTTAAGAATAAATATGTTACTTCATGATCCATTAGTCTTTTGAAAAACTTGAATGAGGGTAACAACTGTCAATTCATTCAAAAAGGTAATCAAGAGTTGTTAAAATCATTAAACCATTTAAGATGCTTAATATTAATTATATAAAAAAAATCTTTAAGGGTGTTAATGATTGTAAAAGGTAAGCCCTACTATTTACTTTGTTCTGTGTTGTTAACATAGACTGTGTATAATATGGACATAGTATCCGTGATGTCACCCATCTGTTCCTGAGAGCTGTTTCGAAGCCAATCGACGGCGGCAGCCATATTGGAAATACGGAACTCAACCAGGCAGAGTGTGACGTAAAGGGGCGGAGTTCGAGTCTCCTAGCCAACAGCTATGTCTTCCCGACCAGGAGTCCAGTCATTCATGTCCTTATTTGGGCAAAAACTTGTAATCTTAATATCTTCTGAACCGTCGTGTTAGAAAAAAATTAACCCCCTGTACAGTGTTACAATGTTACAATGTTACAATGTCATTTAGCAGATGCTTTTATCCAAAGCAACGTACATACGAGAACAAGAACAACACAAGCAAAGATCTAGACAAGAGGAAACAAGATCAGTAAGAGTAATCAAGTGCTTCAAGACAATTTGGGTGCAGGTACTGCCAAGCAGTGTAAAGGCAATGCACAACAGCAAGTAATGATTTTTTTGTTTGTTTTGTTTTGTTTTGTTTTGTTTTGTTTTTTTGTTGTTTTTTTTGTTTTGTTTTTGTGTGGCAGTGTGTGCCGATAGAGAAATTAGCTATGTAGGGCCAAGCCATTTTTTTGAACCAGGCTGTAGACATGTTTATTAATGCTGCAAAGATCGTCTTTTTTTAATTGGCGTCTATGTGGTTTCCGGTGTTTCTGCAGCCAGCCTCAAGCGGATTCTCAATGAATTGCAGTTTATAACACTTCCGCATGGGCTTCATCATTTGAGACCGGAGGTTGCCGCTTGCTTCTTAAATAAGGGCTATGTTTATCTGTGATCTACTAAGTAGTCTAAGTCAGATTTGTCTGTGATCAATAACTTTTGTCTCAGCTCACGAAGCTGAGAGGTTGCAGGGTTATTCCTCAGTCATCTAAATGCTCATGCTGATAAAACAACATTAGATTCCTTTGGTGATTGTTACTCTCCTTTTTTAGATGTTTGTAAGTTAAAAACAGAGCTAACATGTCTGAAATACCTTGCTTACAATGTCAAGTATTTCAAGGGTGTGTTGTTGTGATGTTTGAGTATGTTTAAAACTTCAGATTTGTGAACAGTAACTTTGCATAAGCAAACACCTACTCCCTGCTAACTGAGCACCTATACCTGTGTATCGAGTTGCCAGTTTTCTCTTTTACACATGAACAAGTAAACATGTTGAAGATATATTGCACTGTTTCTTTGCTTGTTGTCTTATGCACCTTTATGAATTTTGAGATTATTTAAACTTTATGAATTTTGAGATTATTCAAACTTTAGCGAACCTATGCTTGACAGTCATCTATTGAGATGGTGAGCAAACAGATTCAGACATGGTACAGCCACTATCGAGGGGGAATACCACATTACATCTAGGCTACATTTACATCTAAAATCATTTTTTTGTCAATTAATAAACATTTGAGTATTCAAAAATCCTAATCTAACCCTAGAATAGTTAAAAAAGAGCCAAGCATCTTCCAAATATTTGTAGGATCTACAGCTGGACACTAGACCGGGCTGACATCTACTCTTTCTCTGTCCTTGATCGAACAGTTTGTTCTCTTCTGGTCTATCTACACAAGCTGTCTTTAAAAGAAAAATAAGCTACATCTAGGGGCTTGACGGGATTCTAAGTTTGTAGTCCCTTTTATGCAGAGAAGTCAAGCTGAGAAAGTATTTTGGAGGCTCTTCAGCTGACACTTCACTGCTGGACAGCTTTGAAGTCTTGTGTTTGCCGTCCAGCAGCTAAGCAGCACCAACAGAGCTACTTCCTTTTGATCAGTGACACTGAAAATGTCTATCCCCACCTGCTGCACGGACTGAGTTCTCTGTGGGGAGCTGAGACGGCATGGAGGAGAACATGTCAGAGAACTGAAGAATATAAGAAGAAAGAGAACAGTATGAGAAGGAGAGATTTAAGACAAGAATGGAGACTTTTGACCAAATCATTTTCTGTTATGCAAAATTTTACCACAAGCTAAAGTCTTTAACAACAACTTACTATGATCTCTTTCCTGCCCCGTTCCTTGTCCTAGTCGCTGGTTTGTTTGTCTGGCTTTCTGCACTGACTCCTGTGATTTTTTGCAGTCACACAGTACACTGGTCACCAACAATGAAGAGCTGGAGAAGAGAGGCAGAGGGAGAGAGGAGGTGGGGAATGTGTTAGGGGATAATTAGAAATATATGTCATGTGCCATTACACTGTAACCCTTAAGCTGATTAATGCTGATGTATGCCTCACTATGTTGATTTATAACAGAGCTACAGAGCTGCAGACTGACTGAACAAAAAGAGAGGAGAAACTTGATGTCAGAGTTTCTCTCCTCTTTTGAAGATTTCTTTCATTTTAAGAAATGGTCAAGCTTTTATGTTTTAGGGAGTAATGATGATAATAATGTATCACAAAAGTTTTGAACTGAACCATTAAAGTATTAGGTAACTGGTCTAGCATATTTAAGACCATTAAAACCCACTTAACAGTATACTGCTGGTCATTTTCTGAAGTTTAACTTTCCTTCTTTCTAATCAGTGGTCTCCCTTTATCACAGTATCCTAAGGCAACACATCACAGTGAACACGCTGTCAACAACTTTGTCATACTTTGCATAGTATAGCAACTCATTTTGGAGGATGGAGTTAAATAATATCTAATGTAACAATCTGTAGCTGTAAAGATTTATAGTTTTAGGAGCAAACATTTTTTATGTTATCTTTGCAGTAAAAGTATGAATGATTTTTATGTAAATAAATAATTTTAAAAAATGTCATGAATTATTTTAGTTTAGCTTATTTAACTTCAAACTTGACTAAAATGTAGCAACAGTAGCATATTTGAGGTATATTTCAGGTCACCTAAACAATGTAAGTTCAGTAATCCAGCCCCCTGAGCTTTGTTTTGGTCTCCACCAACTAAACACTGGCTTGAAAGTGGTTGATCAGAGTAATGGGACGACGACAGAAAATATAAGCAATTAAACTAAAACAAAGATCTGAAGGATTCTGAAACAATCCTGAGAGCTTAGAAGGGACCCTTTGGCCTCTGGTTGATGCTCTCAACAGTCTATATCCATTAGTTACATATTAATTTTGGGAGGATCAGACTTTATGGAAGAAATGTTTTCGAACTTCTTCATTTCATTGTTTGTAACATACAAAGTCAACTTGCTTGTCACAGTGCATTTGTACATCCTTTTACTGTATCAGTGTGGGACGCTGGCTTCCATTATATCTCATCTTTAGTAAGATGGCTGAAATTTGCAAACTGAGATGACTTTGCTTCTTCTACAACAGATGTTATTAATTCCTTCCAAAAGTAATTTGCACAACTGAAGGCCAGAGAAAGCCTCCTGATGATACATACCTTTATTTCCAAAAAGTTACGGTCTTATTATGAGCAGCAGACACAATGCAAATTAGAACCAAACAAGTCTGTTGGTATTCTAAGAGGAACATTTAAAAATAACAATAATGAAGTCTCATATTGCCTTTCTGTTATCACCCAGCTTCCAGGATTTATAGCTCTACATATTGGTTACATCGAGCTCCCAGCTCTCTGAACCGTGACAGACACATTTACAGCCCCTGTTACACTAAACTGTTCTCTTTAGTGTAACTGTCAGTACCTGAGCATTTGAGGGCTGTGCCAGCCACTGGAGGATGAGGAGGTCCCACTCCTTTTACTGAGGTGGTTGTTTGGATGTCAAGGCTCCTTTTAAACAATGAGATGATAGCACAGTCTGTAGAGGAGGGAGAAATGAAACAGAGCGAGGATATCCTGTTCTCTGAGAGGAAGAGGTCTCTGGTGTCAGTGCTTACAGGGCTGTAGAGTGTAAACACTGCCGCTTTAGTTTGGAGTCCAACCAGACCTCAGGACAAAGTCTTTGAACAGGACATTGTCTCTCTGCTCACAGCTCTTGTCTGAAATTGAATATTGTCTGTGGTGAAAAGATGTGTGGCAATGATGAAACCAAGAGTGAAGTGAAAGATTTCAGTACAGACTCCCATTTCATGAAGATTTGGGGGAAATGTATCCATACCCTCACTGTGGTATGACTGATACTAACAATTAACATGCAAATTGTACAAAATTAAAGGTGATTATAACTTGCTTTCATTTCAGAATGAAATCAGAGTATTGATATTGTTATAACACTTCAGCTTTTTGCATATTGGATGGGGAGCGATTTCAGGATCAGACCTTTAGGGGGACTCACCCCTAGAGTTCCTTCTGATACCAAAGACACATAAAGGTCTTAGGATAATTCTTGTTTTGTTACCCGATGATTGAAACCCTGTCTTATGGCATCTGGAACAAAATCATGTTTGGAACTGTTAAAGCATTATTTTCCATATCCAAATGATTTGCTCTTAATGCTACACAGCTCCTGAAGTCCCAGAAAGTAAAATATTTTCACACAAGATAAGAACTTGTTTCCACAAGGTAATAATATTGTTATGTATTATTATATTGCACCATTTCTGTTCATGTGCACACAAAATAAAAAAAGTTACATTTTAGGTGATGTGAAATGCACATTAAAATGATTAACAAACACAAGCTACAAGTTGCATTTATGTGTGGACCATATTTTCATGCTCAACAAATACAGTATGTGGTCATTGTGTTCCGGTATGACTACGGTGTTCAGATAAGAAAACATAGTAGTGTGGGGAATCAGGGAAACAACTCAGTGAGCTTCCAACAGCACCACCTGCCAGAACCAAAAAACACTTTGCGTACAAAAAGTATCTCAGCAATCTTTCACCTTCTGCTTTGTCCAAAATCCATCAGTGACCAGACAGCCGGACAAAACATCTAATCTGCCTCAATCTGATGTGAAAAAGATCTGTGACCTTCAACATGTGCCAACAGTTTTTACCACCAAAGTGCTGGACATGGAAGAACATCTGCCAACCTCTATCTGAAACCCCTGATGATACATTCACAGCTGTATGCAATGCCTACAACTGCAGCCTCAATCATACACCAACAGCTATCAACTACATCTCAAGCCTTTGCCAAGGACCTGCAGCCATTGCCTCTCACTGCAGTCTCCACAAAACACACCAATTTCAGTAGCCGTACGACTGCCTCCAAATGCAGTCCAGCCATTAACAACATCCAGTGAAGCCTTTTTTCGTGACATTCCTTTCCAACATCACCTGCGACTTCTGCCAGCATATGTTAGCTTCAACGCAAACTGCTACTAGTGGTTGACAAATGCAGCCTTGAGCATCTTTTCCAACAGACTTCTACCACTGCCACAAGCTTCAGCCCACATCTCCAAAAATTATATCTACCAAACACCAACAACAGCTGCCTCCAATTGCAGCCAATGCCAGAAAATGTCACTCATCCTCTACCTGAAAAATTATGAATGACATCTGCCTTCAATCAAAAGCTGCCACCAATATCTTCCACTTTAGTCTGAACAAGTGTCTCCACACAGTCTGCACCAGCCTGTACCTGCAGTTTTGGGTTCACAGCTTTAGCCCATGCTTCAAACTTTAGCCTGTGCAACACACTAACAGCCACCTCAACAAACTGAAGCCTCTACCTGTATATACAGTATGTTAGCTTGAACCCTGCCGGCTATCTGTGATTGAAATCTGCAGCCAAAAGAACCACCTCCAACTTCAGCCAATAGCATTCGACTACTACCTCAACCTAAAGCCACTGAAACATCAGCCTCTACCTCAAACTCAAGTTCTTATCAGTGAAAGCTGGCATAATTTCCTACAACTCAAGCCACTGTAGCCACCGGTCAAAGTTAGTTGCAGACTCTGATAACAAACATTGACCTCCATCCTGACCTTCAAATTGTGGCTGACAGCTGCAGCTTAAAGCATCACTACCAACATTAGCCATTAACCTAGGACCTCTACCCTGACCAGCAGCACTCTCCAAGCAAACATCAGCCTCAGCCTCTACTTCAATCTACACAATATCAAAGACAGCCATTAACAAAGTATTTACCTGAAACCCCTCCCTGCAAACTGCAGCTGCCTTTCTATGGTAGCTTAATGCCAAATCCTCAAAATCTAATCTCTGTCAAACATTTATATAAACAGCTACTGCCTCCACCTGAAACCCCTTGGAGCAAACTGAGCTGCTTTCTCCACCCGAAGTCTCTGCCAAAGAGAGCTTACATCAATGACTAAACTCAAGTCTCTTCCAGCAAACTTCAGCAGCCTTCACCTATAATTCTTGGCTTCTTTAGCGGTACACAAACATCCACCAACTCAAACTGATGCTTTTGCCAAGTACCAAAAGCCACTTCCAACCCCAGTAGGAGCCTTAAAGCAGCAGCCTGTGCCTTCATTATTGCCTTGGATTTCTACCAAACATCAACTGTGGCCACTACCACCTGCTAGCTATGCTAGAAATGTTAGTCACATCCTCCACCTGCAGAATGTAGAAGAGAGTCGTGTCGAATTCCTCCAGTATAAGCTCCTAACAACCTGCAGTTGCCTCCAGCTACGGCTTTGCCTCACAGCTTTAGCTCTGCCTCAAAATGAAGCCTTTGCCATCCAAAATTGGTTTGAACCCCACCTGCAAATTGGGACTGATAGCTGAATACCTCCATCATTAGCAATCAACCCTAAGCTGCTGCCTCCACCTACAGCCTTTGTCAGAAGGCATAAGCTTTCTTTGAATGTAATTCAAACTCCAACTGCAGCCTTAGCAATACACCAACAGCCACCTGCTCCAACTGAAGCATCTGCTAGGAACCAGAAGTCATCTTTAACTGCAGTAGGTGCCTTCCTCCAAACACGCATCCATCTCCAGCCTCTACAGAAAAATATTAGCATCTACCACCACCTGCACAGCTAAAAGGACAGCTGCTCCCAACGCTTTTAACTCGAGATTCTGTCAGCTATCTACCTTCTCCAACTGCAGTTTGTGGTCTATAGATAAAATCTCTGCTATACACAAGTTGCACCAACCTTTAAATGAGCCTGTGAAAGTGACCTTTCTTACCACATCACAGCATCCACCAGTTTGAACCCCCCCCCCCCCCCTGAAGTTTGTGGCTGATTGCTAAATACCAAGGCATCATATCTAAACTCTAGCAGAAACCTTCAACTGCATCATTAAACATCAAACCAAACTTCCTCTGCTCCCTCCAGGTCAATCAGAGTCTCCTTTTATTATAAACCAAGCAAAACACAGCTAACAACCTCTTGTCTCCTCCTCTCTCAGTTACATTCATTATAGATCACCTGCCTCCACCTGCACAGCTTCATTACTCCCTCATTTACGACCTCTCTATTCTGCTGACTCTTCCTTTTTCAGCTGCTTCACAACTCTCCTGATGCTGTTGACTTGAACCCTACATGAGTCTCCTCTCTCTTTTTTTCTGTCTCAACTTGTCTCTTACTGTCTACCCTCATCCCTCCTTCTCAATTTCACTATTGGCTTATTTAACCCCCATTCAGGAGGTCAAACTCAGAGACAGCAAATGACTGTGAGCTGTTTGTTGATTGTCTTTTAGTGCTTGTATAAGTTGTTTCTGGGTCAATTAGTTGTAGTCTAGATTGCAAACAGTACTGCCCCCCCCCCCCCCCCCCCCCCCCCCCACACACACACATAACACAATCCACACACACTCACCACACTCTCACATCCTTAACACACAAACACACAGCCACTGAGTTGGTAACTGATGATGTATTGATGCTCGGATCCTTTTGTCTTGTTGTAAATGCTCAGTGAGGTTGTCCTTATTTCACATATACCTGGGAGCGTAACATTGATAGACATAGAGAAAAGTAATTAACCTCCACTGGATCATTCTCATTGATTTGATTAATGTTTTTTTGTGAAACTACTGAATGATACTGCTGATGCTCTCACTCTTGGTTTTATATCTTTAATTGACCTTGTAGTGCACAGAATACACATAATTCAGACAGAACCACCAATATAAAATACAGAATGAAGTCACAGAAAAGTGTAGATTAATGCATTTAAATGTAACAAACTTACTTCAACTTCCTGTTTATTTCATTTAAACAGGCTGCTGTGCACCAATTGTAGCTTTAATGAGGCATTTCCTTTACAAGTCTGCACCGGTTTTATAAGTAAACTAAAACATTCCTTCATAACGATGAAAATTCAAGGATTTCTTGTAAGAGGAGCTGAGTATCAAACTATGCTGCAATACATGTTTCGTATTCTGTTGAACCACTTAAAAGTGAATGAAACAAATCTTTTTAACTATGATTTGTTGCTACACTTGTTGCGGTCGAGGCATGATGGCTGTCTAACATGAGTCTGGTTCTGCCTGAGGTTTCTGCCTGTTAAAAGGAAGTTTTTCCTCACCACTGTAACTAGCTAAATACTGCGATGTGCAATGCTCATGGTGGATTAAGGTGGGGTCAGACTGAGTCTTACCCTGTCTTGAAGTTAGGTCTCTGTTCATAATTTGACATAGAGTGGTCTAGACCTCCTATGTTTGTAAAAGTGTCTTGAGATAACGTTTGTTGTGATTTGGCGCGATACAAATAAAGATTGATTGATTGATTGATTGATACACTAACACTCTATCTTTGTCTGCCAGTTCAGCACTTTGGTCCAGACTAAAATATCTCTATAAGTGCTGAATTAAACTTCTATGCAGACAGTTTTGGGTTTAAAAATGGTAAATAATGAGTCTTTGTGGCTTTAATGATTCTCTGACTTTTCTTGTAGCTCCACCATGAGGCTATGATGAGTTGATTTAAATGGAATATCTTGACAATATTAATAAAGCCACTTTTAAAGTATCATAAACAAATGTGCCTCTTAAAATGAATTGAAATATTTTGATAATGTCTTAACTTTGTATAAAGACTAAAATTATACTTGATTATAAAGACCTTTATATAAGGGTCATAACATCATTAATTGCATCTGTAATTTGTATATAAGACTATACCCAGCATGCTACTTGCCCTACATGCTCACACGTGGTCATCAGCTGTTCTCATCACCTGGAATTACCTATCCAATAGCAGTGCAACATACCCTCATTGTTTGCCAATTATTTTGCTGCTGCCCATTTTAAATATGGCTGTCTTCCTACAGTTCATTCATTCATTTGATGCATGTGACCCTCCACCTCCCTATCACCGCCCAGATTTGCTATCTTCATCAACCATAGACGACATCGACCAGAATACCACTGTCTCTGCCCAGTCTTTGCAGTCCTTCATTATCATCAGACTTAGATGACTTCATCAATCATCTCATCTACACCACCAAGTCTTCTCAGTTTTGATCAGCTCCTTCATGTCATTAACCTAAGGCATCTTCATTGACATCACCTCCACCACCAGTGTCTGAATTCCATGGGGGGATAGGTTTTGCTGCCACTCAGGGCAGACACCCTTTGATCACTCTATCTAACTGTAGAGTTCAATTCCCAAAGAAACTCTGACAATAAATCATGAATGTTCTTTTGACATTTTATGCAACCTCCTAAATTCAATATCACCCAAGCTTTGTAAAATAAATATCATCTTTACTTCACTAACTTTTCTCTCCTGATTGAAATAACCTTATATTGAGCCAAGGTTCTCTCAGTATTATTATAATGATAATACAAATAATGATCTCAATTTTATTTATAGAGCACTTTCAATCAAAGTGCTTTACAAAGTTTAAAAAGAGAGGCTACAAAATCTAATATTTGTTGCCTCTCTTTTTGACTGATAGAGATGACAGAGCATGAAGATGAAGAATAAAAAGTGAATCTGAAGCTGAAACAGCAGAAGTCTGCCTGTCATTTATGTCTCTTGAACTTTTTATTTATTGCACTTCCTTAGAGACATGATCAAGCAGCAATATCATTTTTCTACCTATCAAACAAATTCTTCTCATACTCATATCAGGGAAAGCAAGGGTTTGATGTGCATTGTCTTGATAACTTTGTTCACATACTTTAGTTTGTTAATTAATTATTTTTTGATTGCTTTTTTTTAATTAAGATGCTATATATATCATGATTGTTACAGAACTAGTTTTCAGAAAACAGCAAAACCACTCAGAGGGGGTGAAAGTAGGAATCTGTATTTGTAAATCCTCTCGGGGACAAACACAATTCTGTCCTGTGTCTATTTATTCCTTTGGGTTTCAGTGGTGGAGGGACAGAATTTTTGAAGACACCAAATCTCCAGGGATTAATTTATCTCATAGTTTGCTTCATTAAGGTATTAACAAGTTGTAATAAACTTTTGCCAGAGGATGCTTCTAAGCAGCTCCAGCAGCACATGAAATATACGTTTAATCCGAGGAAAATATAGTGGCTTCAGAGGAAAAAAACACATTTACCACATGCTATAAAGATCAATATAAAAAGTTGTTTTTGTATTTGTTTACTCTCTTTTTTGCAGTTTGATTGCTCTCTGGTCATTCTCAGAAGTGGAGATTCAAGCAGAGAGTTTGAAAGAAAAAGCAAATAAAAAAGAAACACCATCTCAGTAATCTAAATCATCATCTTGTGTATCATCATCATCATCAAAAGGTCTTGCTCTTTAAGAAGGGTGGGGGAGATATGATCAGCATGGGCTCGGGTTTGTGGTGCTGGAGTCCGTTTTGTGCCAAAACCACTTGAGAGTCTGTGAAGCTTCAACTACTGAAGCACACAGACAACAGTTCCCATATGTTGCTTTGAAAAGGATGCAGAACCCCAGCAATTACACCACAATGAAGTGTCTGAATACATCACATGAGTACTGGATGCTTTGTTATCACTCAGTGTTTTCACATGCTGTGAGATTGTCCTTTGTTTGTGCATTATTGCTGATGTTTCTAATTATGTTCTTGGTGTGTTTGTGACTGAGAGAATAATTACTAAAAAAAAAAAAATAAGAGAAAATATTTTTTGCCCCAAGTCAAGCTTTGAATCAGCTACATTCCCTATATTTTCATATTACACTTTTTAAATCCACTTTTCTTACTTTAATCAGTGGACTATAGTCAGAGATCTTTGGTGACGACAGAGATCAATCAATCAATCAATCAATCAATCAATCAATCAATCAATCAATCAATCAATCAATCTTTATTTGTATAGCGCCAAATCACAAAAAACAATATCTCAAGGCGTTTTTCCAACCATAGCGGGTCTAGAATGTACTCTATGATAAATTATTAACACAAATACAATATCAAGACTCAGTCTTATCTCATCTAAATCCAACATGAGCATTGCACCTCGCAAGTTACAGCGGAGAGGAAAAACTTCCTTTTAAAAGGCAAAAACCTTGAGCAGAACCAGACTCATGTTAAACAGCCATCTGCCTCAACCGAGTGTCGGTGGATAGAGGAGAATAAGAGCGAGCGAGCGATGATAACGATGATAGAGATGACAGATACAAATGACAAGTGGCAATGTTTAATTTAGGTGCCTATACTGTATCTTCTTTCTGTCTTTCCTTCTTTATTTCATTCTTTTTTTTTCTCTTTCCTGTTTCTTGTCAAGGTATCACACTGTCGAAAACAGTTATGAATTACTTAACGAGTGGTACTTTGACATTCAACTTTTGTTCCTGACTTAGGAATGTTTAGCCGACACGTTTTTTCCCAGATCCATTTGAACACACTCTTGTGCTGCTGATTTGTGAGTCTACGTATGAGATTAGCTAATACTGATAGTCCCTCAGTAAATAGCAGCCTCTGACATGAGTGAGTGAATGGGTATGGATGGGTGAATGCGACGAGTAGTGTCTAAAAGTGCTTTGAGTAGTCAGATAGACAAGTCCATTTACCATTTACCATGTAAACGGGTTCAGCACCATGGACAGCTCTTTCAGTATAGCAAGGCAACATCAGTGTATACCCGGTGCTTCCCTTCAGGGACCTTGACAGGGACTTTCATTCAAGGTACAAAGAGTAAACTAGTACTGTGTGAAATATATACATTCTGTAGAAAACAATAACCTTTTTTCT
The DNA here is from genome assembly GCF_009762535.1 of Notolabrus celidotus. Lineage (NCBI taxonomy): Eukaryota > Metazoa > Chordata > Actinopteri > Labriformes > Labridae > Notolabrus > Notolabrus celidotus. The sequence continues at coordinate 12,413,348 of NC_048273.1, read as the reverse complement.
AAACCAGCAGCATTTCAGCGGCCCAAAAACTGCTTAATTTATACAACCCTGCCGAACAAAGCGTTAATCTCATTGCGCGCGGCGTGGCGTCTCGTGGGGGGTCATTATTATTTATATACAACAAAGCAGACGGTTGCTCACATAATGTATACCGGCATCAGTTTTCTGCGTCTGCAGGCATCACTGTCCAAATGCGCTTTTCACAAGCGTCAGATTAATGGGTTTTATGTTACTGCTTTGCTAAAAATACAATACCCAGAAGGCAATAGAGTATTGCTGTATATTTCAGAACAAATTGCCAATCAGGTGAGAAATGTTGATACAAAATGTGCTGCCTGAGCCTACAAACTACATCCTAGAGGCAAAATTGGATTGGAGGTACTATAATTAGATTAAATAGCACATTGCAAGCAAATCCCTGGTTCGGATCATGCTATTAAACAGCGCTCACACACTGAAGCAGAGATGACAAATTACGTCTCTCTAAATGAACCCCTCTCTCTTCCTCCATCTCTAATAGACCTTATCAATCGATCAAGGCTAATAGTTTTGGGGGGTTGGTTCAACGTGGGGTGATTTGTCACATCGAATAAACAGTAACACATCTGGTCATCATTCAGTAATATGAAGCGAATAATATGAACCATCTTTAGGGCTCTGAGTTGTTTTGACAGTTTTGGTAAGGGTTATGGTTAAACACTCAAAATGCGGTCCTTGCTGATCCAATGCACTAGCTGAACAGTCTTGGATTTGCGTCCCAGAAATAGGGTGGCAAATCTGCAAACTCCAGGACAAATGCATCTCAGAACTTTTGGTAGGCTATTTACGTCAACCTCAGGACTAGATCATCCCCGCCTCTCCTCATACCCCTCCTCCTCCTTCTCCTCCTTCTCCTCCTCCTCCTCCTCTCTCCTGCTATTTGAATAGAGAGCCTGCGGAGCGCTCTTTTGTTCAGTAGCGCTCAGCTGCTGGAGAGGTGAGCATCACTCTGGCGCTCATCCACTAAACGCGGCTGCTGCCTCGGCTCTTCTCCGACAGAAATGCGGACTTTGCTGCAGAAATTCCTTCATTCATTACATGCAAAACAACATCGGAGCTCCCTGTGTTTGCTTCTTTACCCGATATACGGAACTGCTGCGTTTTCCAGCGCACTTGCAGGGATTTTAACGTGTCGTTGGATGTGTTTGCTCCCGGTCTTTGGCGCTGCCAGCTGCTCCGTATCACAGCGGCTCCTGTGAGGCTGCTGCTTCGCTTTACATTCCTCAGGACTGGAGCTCACTACAGCAAGGTGAGTTTTTCAGCCGCTCTTTTCGGCTCATAATTTAACTGTATGATGCAGACTGTCCTGTTTATTGACTTGTCCACCAACAAACACAAGATAAGGTGTTGCATGGATAACAGTCACCCCAGTTATTGATGAAAAGGATGAGCTTGTTCATACTGTTCAAAGACAAAGATTTGCTGATATGTAGGGATTCAATTTGAATTACACAACAGAGCTGTGGAGCTGTTACAAAATAATGATTTCGTGTCTGCTGTAAACACAGTCACTGACAAACTTCTGCCTCATACATCCACACTCCCCTCATCACGTCCTCAGCCTCTTGTCCACTGTTAAGGCTTTTGTCAAAATTATCTATTTCGCTAGAATCCATCCAATGTGTTATGCTCAGACCTGTGGTGAGTTAAAGTCAAAACAAAACAAAACAGACAATCAACCTAACAAGGTCACATTCCACCTATTGTAGTAAGCTGTACCTGCTGTAAGCCTCCAGGTGAGGCAGAGAGAGGCAGAGAGAGCTGCTGGATGGGTAGCAGTCGATAGGCAGTGAAGCTGGACTGTCAATGTTGTCAGTGATCCGAGGAGAGAAACCAGATACATTATCCCTGATGGCACTTGAACTTCAACAAATTGCTCTCTGAAGTTATCTTTGCTGGAGAAAACTTTGCTGCCACACAGCAGTGGCTCTGATCAGAGTGAAGTCCAAAGACATCTACATCGTTATTAAATGCAACAAGGCTTTAGAGGGCTATCGACTGTTGGATGTTGTAGAACATGAAAGACAAAAACAGCTTTGGCTGAATTTAATGTGAGTGTGTCCAATGTCGGATAAAGAATGAAAGCCAGAGCAGGAGCAGAGTTGCTCATGACCTCCTGGGAAATTAAGCAGAGATTCAACCAAGCAGTTTGTGACACAGTTACGAGCCTCTTTTCCTCTCTCTGCGCTCTGTTAGACACTTATCCTGTTTTTCTTGCGCTTCATATATGAGTGTGGTATTTGTCTCAATGAGACCACAGTGACTACAATCTGTTCTGAGCAAAGATCATCCCACAACCATTTTATCCTTCCTCAACTCACATAGTGTCAAATGTGTAATCATGTAATTGAGCCCAACATTTCAGATTCATCCTCTTTGTTTAGGGCCAAGTCTGTACCTGCAGAGGGTCTGGCTGCTGGATCAAGAGCTTCTGTTTCCAGCTGATGCAGAGCAGCACCCAGCTTCATTTTCATTCTGTGACTCATTGTAGATAAAATGTTCCCTTCTCGCTGGCTGAGCAGCTATAAGTGTGTCTTTGTGTGTGTGTGTGTGTGTGTGTGTGTGTGTGTGTGTGTGTGTGTGTGTGTGTGTGTGTGTGTGTGTGTGTGTGTGTGTGTGTGTGTGTGTGTGGTCCCGTATCTAGTTCCTGAATATCATTGGTATACTTCAGGCATTTTCAGTTCATGTTGTGTTGCACTAACAGGATCAGGCTCCTTATTAAACTGCTCTTAAAGTCATTCTGCAGACTTCTGCTTCTTCAAGCCTCTTGCTCTCTCATTCATACTATAGAAGGTCTCTGTGTCTGTATCGCTGTCTCTCTCTTCTCTCATCAGTTTTTCTTTCTTTTGACGCTATCACTCTCACTCTGGATCACAGGCTCTGCTGTTTAATGCCATTGTTCTCAGGGGAAGTGTTCCTTTCTTTGCTTTGACCAGTTCACTGCCCTTGTTTTCACATTTTCTGTGTGATGAGGCTTTACAATGGATGAACAATATACCTTCAGAGAGGGGTTCACTGCCTCTTACCGGCTTTACTCAACTGTGGACAGGGCAGAAGAAAGAGAAAAGGAGAGAGAAGGAAAGAATATGAGAGAAACAGAGAGATAAAAAGAAGGAAAGAACACAATAAATTAGGTAGCAGACTGGTACATTTTACAGAATCATCTGCTCTTCCAATAAGGTTTTATCATCACATATTTCATTAATGTGTCTTCTCCTCCTGACTGCGCTCAGCTTAGTACTGACACTTGTAGCAGGAGACTTGAATGGGCAGGAGCTCAATTTTGCACTTGAGTTGTGTCCAAGTAAGTGAATGAGAAACAGTGAATTCTTACACAGATGCAGAAAGATAAGAACATTCCTACGATGCATCCTTCTGACACGAACATAATAAATGAAGCCAATCTGGCTTAGGATGAAACACAGGGAGAGCAGCCAGTCAACTGCACAGTATCAGAGGATCTGGCTGGAGTTTGGCACTTTCACTGGTGAGGGCCTCCAGATACGAGTCTTATCATTGGAAGCTTGTGATGCTATAATCTGCTGCGATCCTTCTGCTGCTTAAAGATGACTTTAGTTCTTGTAATCCCACAATGGTAGGAGAGGTATTCATCATTTTTTTGTGCTCCGTGTTTAAAATGGATGTAGCGCTTTTAGCTTCAGTGATTGTGTTTGGAGGAATGCTGGAAGATTCCTGCAGTGAGAGTTCATGGACAAGATAACCATGATTCAATAAAGCTTAGAAAACACTCAGAGCAACCTATGCATACCACATATTCAATTATATTTGTATAAAATGTAATTATAAATGATAGAGAGAGCGTGTGATTTGTGCTTCCTGTTTAAATACAGCTAGTGGAGTAGGAACACAGTTTATCTTGTAGACCTTGCAGCTCCAGTAAAAGGATGGCTTATGTCTCTGTGAAAGCTATACCTCTGCCCACCAGAGAACATCAGTCTGCCTGACTAACAGCTCCATGTCCCTCCACTTCTCCACCCTGACACCTCCAAGCAGGTGGAGCAGAGCCACAGTGTGCTGCTGCTAGCTTTGCCTTGGCTAATAACATAATAGTCTGGCAATAGACATATTGAGCTAGCCATTGCGCTGAGAGCCAAGCAAATGAGCAGCTCAGCCGGGCCATCTTGGCCACTGTCAGAGCAGACAAAGCCTAAGAGGCACAGGGCCCCCCAATGAAAAGAAGTAGCCACAATCCCTCCAGACGCAGCTTGTGAATATTCATCAACCCTCTACCCCACCCCCTATTCCCCGAACACAGCTTTGCACCTCTGTTGCACCAACTGTATTATTCAAAGGAAGGATTTTTCCTATTAAATAATATGAATAAATAATGACATCTGGTAACAGTTTTTGTCTTTTGAGTTAATGACAGGGACTCAGCTATATTTCTTCTCCTATAGGCTCGTTTGTTTTAGTTGGTTATGATGCTTCCTTTGGTAAAGTCAGGTGGTCTGTCAGTAGATCTGAAATGTGTCCCTATCAGTCACTCCTTAAAACACCCTGGAGGAGATGCAAACACTTCACAGCTGTTTGTTTTGCCGTTATGCCGGTGTTCTGAGTTAATCCTGGAAGAAAGGTTCCCTGTGGGCTCTTTATGTGGTTTCAGCACCGGACAGCTCCTAAAGCAGAGCTTGTTGTGCCTCATAGTTTTTTCTGTCCTGCCAAACAAATCCTTACAGGCACATGTTCTACTGTAGTTGATGATGAAAGAAGCCTCACTGAAGGATATCAAGTATCTGACGTTGGCATCATTGTTTAGTGAGCTCTATCTTTCAGACTCTGATGAGCTGCTGAACAGGCAGTACTTGAGAGGCCAACAGATGGCCAACATTTTCCACTGATGTGCCACAGCTCCCAAAGGACAGGCACATTATTTTGTGTGTGCTAAGTGTGCAGTTTGCATTTCTAGAGGTACAAAGGAATCCCTGGGAACAGAGACAAATGGGAACTAAATCTAAAGGGAAACAATAAAGAAGTGGGGAGAGGAAGAGAAGTGTGAGCTATTGTCACTTAAGGTGATTTCTGTCACTCTTCCTCTAATACACTCTGCCTGCCTGCATGGATACAGTACGGTGGGGCTGTTTATTGAGAACACAGTGATACAGATGAAGCACTCCTTCATAAACAGAGATCAAGTTTTTGGCTTTTATGTGAGGGTGAATTAATCCATCAGATGCATTGTACCCACATTGGAGCCACATATGGACGTTGCCTTCTTTAAAGTGATGGTTTCACCTGTGAGAGTGTGTGGTTTGCATGTTTGTACATGCACAATGTGACAGTTACTGCAATTAAAATTGGTGTGACTTTTCCTTCTTTGTGTTATTCAGACAAACACTGACAGTTGACTGCAGAAGGAGCATTATGCAGGGAATTACTTAATACATAAATACTGTAGGATGTTGCGGGCTCAGATGGTTGTTTACTTCTTTGGAGGGATCAGTTCAGTTATTTATTCAGTATACCATGGACAATAAAATATATTTGTGATCCTCATTTCTGGTTGCTGGTTCAGATTTTTATTGTTTGTGGTAAAAATGCTTTATAGTGCGAAAAATCTAGATGCATACAACTCCATACACAGAAACTGGAAAATACTCCATACACAGAAACTGGAAAATAAATGAATACAAGATGAGAGAGGAACACTTTGTGTCACTGGGGGCGCAGCGTGATGTCTAGAATGCACTCTGGTGCCTTTAACTAGATGCAATAACCAGAACTAAACACGAAACACAAAGTGGGGGGGCAGTACACAGCTGTAGATCCATGTGGCTAAGATGGAGAAAACAACAGAGAATGAAATTGTTTTTTTGTGGAAGCAACTGATGGAGATTCAGACAGAAGTGACAGACACAGTGAAACAGCTGGATGACCTGCAGCCCTCACTAGGTGGATTAGGCCAATGATGTTCATCTCAGCCTTTGTGGGACACCTGGATTTGTAGTTAATATGGCCACAGATTCACATACATCAACAAATTTGTCCATAAATATGTGTAAGTGTGTTTGAGTGCGGGTCAAATGTGTGCTCGCCTGAACAGAATGGAAAACATCTATCTACCTGCCTCTCATCTAAAACTTTTTTCACTTCAGCACTACTCTTCTTTCTCTTCACATAAAAGAGAGAAGAGTTATAACGTCTTTAACTGGTCCTGACCAAACTTTGATTTCTCTCAACTGTTTTATTTGATCTCCACCATGTTGCCTTGGGCTGCCTCATCACAAATCTTCAAACATCAAATCAAATTGGTTTAAATGTGGAATTTTGTACGTTCTGCTCATATCAGGTCAGATGTCCTGTCAGTGGAGTCAGTAGTCATTTTGCAGTCAGTTTTGAGATTGTAAATGCTCGTCCAAAGTGCTTTTTACATGAAGCATGCTGCCTTCAAGGTGCAGAGGCTTTTGGATCAATGTACCAGTGTGTATTTGTGTGTCTGTGTTTGTGTGAGTCATTGAGGGCTTGAAACTTTTGCTTAAATGGATTTTGTTTTCATGAAATGGGATTGTATAAGGTACTCAATAGTCAGTGTATTATCCTCAATGGATCTCTGTCAGGTCTATCCCTTTGTTGAGAAACCAGGCAGACAACCAGCCTGGAAGCTAGGCTGTCAACAGATGGGTTTGATTTTGATTTAACTTTAATTATAAGAAACTGCTACCCAGACACTACACTGCACTTAACTGCACTTCAGTTAAAGGAGCACATGTATGTGTTTCTTTCAGGAATAGTGCTTACAAAAAGTATAAAGTGTACACTTACACATACAACAGTGTAGTGTGAAGATCTGACTTTCTTAGAATCAAATAAATTACATGGTGGAGACTGCAGGGGTTGATAGTCTAGCCTCTGTGCCCATAGCCTGTTTTCTCAGCAAAATTACCAAGCTGACAAGCATCCCATGTTGGTCATCCACTTACTAATGACAAGTATTTCCTGAAGAAACCCTACCTTAAAAAAAGATCCACTATTCTCTTAGGGACTGTAGCTATGTGGGAATTTGTTTGTAAAGGCGACATTATTTGGCGGGATGAAATGACATTTATTTGGCCAACGTTTCTCTCATTGTTGAAACAAAACAGAATTGTAATTCCATTGAAATTACCTTTTCTGTGTTTTTCCAACACAGAAGAAGCAAATTAATGTATTAATAGCTTACTTTCCACATTCAGAGAAAACCAATAGGTCAGAGGTCACCTTTTTGTGGATGCTGATTATAATGCATGTCAATGTTTTTAAATTGATTGTTTTGTGGCAGAAACTTCTCAAACAAATTCCCCTCCTTGTTTGGAATGAAATATGTCCTTGTGTCATTGTCCCTGACTGCTTTTAAGGACTTTTTTCTGTCAGTCTGTCAGTCTGTCATTTTGTCTGTCTGTCTATCCTGCTACCTGTTCTTAAGTGGTGCTAGGAGCCCTCCAGGTTTGCTCCTGGACCTTGTTGATTAATTTGGCAGTGGCTCTCAGAATTGTTGGCTGGCACCTCTAGTGACTGTGGATGCCTGTGACTTTGCTTGTGTGTGTTTCTCCTTGTGTGTCTGTCTGTGATTTTGCATTCATGTGTGTGTGTTGATGTGTGTGTGTGTGTGACTGTGTGGTAGAGAGATTGAACAAGAACATTTATATCCTCACGTGTCCAGCTCTGTGGTCAAATTGATTGTCGATTGCTGTCTGTGATGGATCACTCTCTGCACTGGACTATTGGCCCAGCTGTTGATCTCTGACCACTGTCTATCACTCTGTCGGGGTTACTGTAGCAGTTTACTTGCTCAGCTGTGTCCCATCAGTCTAATGGAGAGCTGCAGAGAGAATACAGAAAAGCACTGGATCTCATGAGCCTGCAAGGCTGCAGCACCTGAAGCATCTGAGGCCGAGCCCTATTTTGCCCCCATCTTTCAATGACCTTCATTTGTTTGACAAAGAGGGGATCAGGGAGAGACAGTCCAAAGCTGAGGTTACCTCCTCTGCCCTCCTCTTCCCTCTGTGTCAAAGCATCAGGCTGAACAGTGGAGAAGACATGTTCCAGCAGCTATTAGCTGTCTCCCAAAGCTTCTCCAGGAAGGTCAAAGCTGTCTAAAGCCGTGAAGTGGATGTTTTAGCACTCACCTCAGTGGGTAGTCTGTGGGTTTGTGTATGTGTGTGTGTGTGTGTGTGTGTGTGTGTGTGTATGTGTGTGTGTGTGTGTGGGGGTATACTCGTCTATACGTGCGTTTTGTTCTTGTCTTGGCTTTAGTAGCACAAAACAAACAGCTGAGAATTGTAGGATAGTCCAGAGTTGGCCCCACAGTGTGAGATGTGATTTACCACTGAGCTATCAGCAGTCAAGCTGTGTGTACTTCAGGTGCTCTCACAGGGAATGGAGAAAGAAAAAGTCCTCACTGCACTGCACACGGATTTTAAAAGCTCCTTTGTGATTTATTAGGAAAACATTTCTTTAGACCACACACCTTCACTCTGTTCCCTCTGAACTTATAGACAGAGGGAACACACTCATACACTCAGTGCTGAGGAGGCAGGAGAGTTATTTGGAGTGGATTTAAAGTGGCCAGTGGAAGATTCACGCTGCTTTAACATTAGAGACTCTTCACTGAAATGTGTGTACATAACATTTTTAGTAAAAGCCTTTGGTGAATATTTAGACAGAAGTGAGACGGACAGAAACAGCTTGATGATCAGGAACAGCTGGTTGACCCTCAACCCTTAGTCACTCAAGAGATCATTCAGGTGTAACCATTATTTGCAGATACTGTGTGTGCTGTGAGTGCTGTGCAAACGTTTAACCTCTACTGGAGCAAATCACCATTCAGCTTTTCCATATCCATATTCTTCCATCAAATCTCCAAGAATACAAATATAAATGTCAGAACTGAACCCTCTGAAGTTTAGAATGTCAATCTAGTCATCACATTTCCTAATTGTGTTTTTTGTTTTCTCAATGAGGATCTCAGACAGCATTACATCTTCAGGTGTGTGCAGGCTGCTTTGAACAGCTTGTTCAAAAGGTCATAAGATAACTAAGTAAAATCTCATAATAAGCCTAACACTGACTAGTTCCTTATGTCTGGGGACTGTTTTGTCCCTTTCCAAACTTCCAGGGTTCAAGCTTCAAGGTTTCTTTATTATCCCAGGGGGCAATTTGTCTTTCGGTCAGTGCTGACACAAACAAAACAGTACAACAAGTCACACCAACATCAAAACATTCAAAACGGTAACAACAGTAACAGCATGGAAACAACAATTATGCAGCATTGTTAAGCAGACTAGCTGCTGTCGGTACAAAAGAGTTTCTCTTCCTATTTGTCCTGCTTTTCGGCATCTCGAACATATGGCCATATTTCAGAGTTTTAAATAATGAAACAGTGGTAATGACAACTTTGCAGTATGGCAACAGTGGAGGAGGGACACCAATCTGAGATAGGTAAAGAATTTCTGAACTCTAAATTATGTAGTACCTCAAGTAGTAGTGCTCTCAGAAGGACAATATAAAGCCTGATATGAGCATGATATCCCCTTTTTAAAGTAAAACAGGATAGACAGATTAGACAGGTGAGAGGATAATTTTAATTAAATATTTGAAAAGTATACTAATAGACAGAGTAGGTGAGGTCCTGGCTGTGTACACCAATGAGATACTCATGTGCATCAGGTGAGAATGAGAATGAGAGAGACAAACCCCTTGGTAAGTTGCTAAGGTGATAGGCGGCATATATTGGTTCAAAGTAGAAACAGAGATGTTATTTCTAAAATGGTTAGAAACACATTTCTCATTTCATGTTGACTTTAAACTGTCCCCGTCCTGCCACAGACAGCCACAGATCTACAAGCACTCATTTCCTTTTCCTAAATCCAGGAGCTCAGGCTGCTCTTGTCACAGCCACAGATCTGACTGCCAGCCTCTCAGGCCTCCTGTGGCTTCTGCTCTTTGCTTTGGCTGCCAGATAAATGAGGTGTGAGATTTTCTTTGGCAGAGCGATATCTTTAAGAAGGTCATTGAGGTGGCTTAGACAACATCATATCTCAACAGTAATTAGATGAGTGGTCTTGAGTTGTAGACCAGATGTTCATGATATATAGAGGACCATTCCGTTTGACTTTAGTGAGTCTGACTTTGATTTTAGTGTTTCTATTTTTCAATTCCATCATCCCAGGCGCACGTTGTATTTTGTGTAAATAAACAAATGCCATACCTTGTAAACTAACTTGGTGGATATGGATCATCCTACACTCAACCCACACAGAGCCCCTCAAATAGCTTTAGACTAAACACTTCATGTTTCTAATGTTTTTTAAGATTTTTTAGTCCATTTGACTACATACAGCTGGAGATCGAGGTGCATCAATGCTCCTTGGCTCAACTCAAATCTTAACATCACCTAAAACCCAACAGCCACCAGGACGCCAAATTAATATAACATTTTCAACTGTATTCACACACAGAAAATACATTTTAATATTTTATATTATATATAATATTAGTTTGGGGTGGCAGTAGCTCAGTCCATAGGGGCTTGGCTTGGCAACTGGAGTCGAGTTCGAGTCCCAGCATGGACACAGTTTAGCAAGTGGTCTGGTGGCTGGAGAGGTGCTGGTTCACTTGCCTGGGCACTGCTGAGGTGCCTTTGAGCAAGGCACCAAACCCTCAACTGCTCGGGGTGCGCTGGTTGATGGAAGCATCCTCACTCTGACATCTCTCCCTAAGTGCATCCCCACTGCATGTTTGTGCATAAAATTGTCTGTATATACACCAAACTGTGCGTGTAGCATGACCAAAAAATAACACAAGTGGAAAAAATTGAATTTCCCCCATGGGGTTTAATAAAGTATCTTTCTTTCTTTCTTTCTTTCTTTCTTTCTTTCTTTCTTTCTTTCTTTCTTTCTTTTTTTCTTTCTTTCTTTCTTTCTTTCTTTCTTTCTTTCTTTCTTTCTTTCTTTCTTTCTTAATAACATAACAAAAACATATTGTTGGAGTTGAGTGGAACCTACTCCATCAATTAGTTAAACTGGACAAATTTTGTGGAGGAATTCAAGAAGACATATCTCAGTTGTGCCAACATTCATCATATCCATAAACATGTTTTCATTATGTTTTCATTCTTATATTTTTAAATCCGGTGCTGCGTTTACCCTTCACGTTCCCTTCAATCAAATCTTCCAGCTGATCATTTACTAAACAAAGCTCTATGCGGCTCATCACTGCTCCTCTCACCCGCAGCTTGGAAGTGGGTACTGAATTAGCACCAGGTGTTAGTTTTCCTTCTCTCAGTAAACATTGTTTGAGTTAAATGAGCTTTGCAGACACCTCCTCCTTCGGAGAGAGGATACAGTGCAATATAACTGTAGGAGTCTAGTGAAAAACAAAGAGAGGATGCTTAAAAAACAAGACTTATTGTGTCTATGGCTCTCATCTTTGTCAAGCTTTTGGTGTAGAAATACAAAAGACTGTTTGATGCTCTGTGTGCTTTTCCTCAGGTAATAATTAAATCTCTTTCGGTCTAGATGTAGTCTTGGTTAGCAGCTTGCTTTATTCTGCTGGAGCATATTATTTTCATTAATTCATTAATACATTAATTAATTATACAGTGCTGCACATAAAAGAGCATGTGAGGAGCACACATGGGAATCCTGTGCTTCTTGGCTTGTGTCTCACTGTCTTGTGTCATTCTTTGAGTCTCTATTGCACCATGAGGGAGTCATGTTCTAGTCTGTAAGATATCATTGACAAAATATTTTTGCTGTCTGGCTCAAATGTCTTACTCTCAATATAGTATTTTATCCTGTTGATTCATCATCTTGCCCCTCTACTTCCACTTGGGTCTCACCGTTGAGTCACTCTGACTTTGTTCCAAAGTCACTCTGACTTTGTTCCAAAGTCAGAGTGACTCAACGGTTTTTCTCTGTAATGATATGTTGTGAGCTGGTCCTGACATTTTCTCTTTGAGTCACTGAGTGAAAAGTCTGTAGACAGTTCTGAGCTTCAACTGATAGCCTGAATGCATTTCCCACACCACAAACTAGAAAACAGATCCAGTGTCTCTGAGATTCTTCATTTTCTGTAAATACCTCCATCACTTCTTTGTCATTTGAGTGTCTCTTCCAGCCAATTTCCCTGCCATCATTCACCAAACAATGACTCAGGACAGTCAGGAAGAAAAGAAACAGAAATGTCTGTGTATTCAAAGGCAGCTAGAATGCTGGGTTTTTTTCTGAACAGTGACCCCAAAGCTAAACCTACTAAACCTGTATGATTCCTTATATGAATATTTGAACGATTCATTGCATATGAGTGAAGCAGCTATTAAAAACCAATGTGCTTCTATAAGTATGGAATACACAGGCAGCTTCTTCCTGAACATTTGGCTGCACTGACAGGAAAGCATCCATCACAGTTTGATGTGTGACTACAAGTTACTAGGTATGAGCTCAGGGGAAGAGTAAACGCACTGATAAACACACATTTACAAATATTACCCCAGTGTTTAACCTATCATTTCCATGAGTTATGAAATGCAGGTCGCTTTTATTGGAGTTTATTACCCACTGTAGCTTTAAATTGCCTCTGTTGTTGTTCTAGGATCTATTATTCCATGACCGTCTCCTCTGTCAGAGTCCTACATCATGCCTAAGGTCTACGGCAGTAATGCTGTATGAGGACTGCTGAGAGCCTTTGGCTGTGTGTGGATGTGATGAGATGTGTAATTAGCCAGAGCAGCATGAAAAACTGCAGGTGTAAGAGGGAGGAAATGAGCCAAGAGAGAGAGAGAGAGAGAGAGAGAGAGAGAGAGAGAGAGAGAGAGAGAGAGAGAGAGAGAGAGAGAGAGAGAGAGAGAGAGGTCAGAATTATTGTCTGTAAATTCAGTGGTGATCTCATTCTGTGCAATACTGCAATCATTCCTGTCTCAATGTCAGACCCATATCTGAACTCGTTGCTAAATAATGAACAATACACTACTCTCTCTTTCCTTTACAGAAAATTAGTGTAGATCTTATCTAGCCAAGATATGTAATGCTTCAGTGCAGCAATACTGAGGAGTAGTATACAGGGTACAAGGCTACAGTACAAATCAGCTTATTTGATCACACCGCCAAGAGTCCAGGTGGAGGAGGTGGAGGAGGAGGTGGAGGTTAACACTACTGATCACAGTAATTCATTGCTCCACTTTAGTCAGTGTGTTGTTGGATAGAGATGATGCAGACAAGGTCTCTGTGAGATGAACAAAAAGAAAGGGAGCAAAAGAATGAAGAAGAGGAGGGTGGGAAGTATTGACTGTTTCTGTGGCAGTTCATAAAACAACAATTCATCAAATGTAATTGACCAGAGAAAAGAAAATGATATTGCTGCAGGGACGATTCAGTGAAACATTACAACTATGTATTAGTTTATGTTGGTCATAGGAGGAAGTGTAAAAATCAATGGGATCATCTCACCTATCAACTATCAGTCCTAGATGTATTTTTTGTAACACTTTAGTTAATGACTAACAAAAAAAGTATCCCATCCAGTAAGCCCCAGAGTATAAATAAGATTGATTGATTGAGTGAGTGAGTGATTGATTGATTGATTGATTGATTGAGTGAGTGAGTGAGTGAGTGAGTGAGTGAGTGAGTGAGTGAGTGAGTGAGTGAGTGAGTGAGTGATTGATTGATTGATTGATTGATTGATTGATTGATTGATTGATTGATTGATTGATTGATTGAACCTAATCAGAGTTCATTTAACTAACTCAAATCAGCTGTTCTGAAACCAAAAACTCAGAATTTCCCATCTGAGGGTAAATCAACTCAAATGTCAGGGTTAAACTCAGAGTTTGTTGAACCTCTTTTTGAAAACAGGAGCCTGAATGAGAATAGGTATTGTCACTGTTTGTGTCTCATATTGAAAGGAGCTGTTGGTGTCCTTATTTTTCATCATTTCAGTGGTGTTTGTCTTTATGAAGGAATGCTCATGTAAGAGTCTAATCTCTAAGTATCACAAGGAAAAGACATTAACGGAAGCTGAGTGAGAAATCAGAGTCAGGAATGATTAATTCCTGGTCAAATGGAATTAAAGTTCTCTTCCTGTCATGGTGTTGGCTGTGGTAGCAGGAGTTACCTGCAGTGTGATTGAAGGAGGCTGCTCTGCTCTGACATTGTCATTAATAATCAGCAGCCTTCAGGAAGATTCATGCTGCCATGTGTGAGTTCAAAACACTTAACTATGACACATGACACTGAGGGCTTGATATATGATGGACTAATAGCTCTGCACTCACATTGCAATACTATAGAGCGACTGGAAGAAGTATTAAGATATTGTCAAAGATTAGAAGGAGCAGAAGCATTTTAGCACTAATGGCAGGTTGTTGTGAGGCTAAAAGGCTGAATTGAATTAGTGACTGCAATTGTTTGGTTTTGTTCTTATTTGTTGATTGATAGTGTTTTAAATCAGGATGTGAAGACTTTTTGGGAAACACACAAACACTGTTGACTCATCAAGAAAAAACAGAATTTCAGGGTAAAGTGGTTTTAGCTTTATAATGCTAAAATCACTGTCAGCGTGTCAACTTGCGTACTAAAAGGCATACTAATGGATTCAGTACAGATGAATAAACACTACAACTGGCTCTAATTTACCTGGTTAGGCGTTAGCTGCAGGTTCTCATCTTTGTCATTACATTCACTTGAGTGATAAAGCCACCTGGAAGATTATGGGGGTAATAAAATGGTATGCTTTGCCCAAAAATCATCATTGTTTGTTACAATACATAAAAACCATTCTATCTATCAGTGACAAGAGACACTTTTTTTGTGTGCATGTTGCTGATGAAGCTTCTTTGATTTGAGCGCTGTCAGTTTCTGATATGAACATGATAGAGCTGAGCTGATCAAAGGCCTCCTGGTGTAGTCTGACCTCTTTGTTCTTGTCTCAGAGGACCGGGAGGAGGGGATGTTGATACTCGCTACATCTGGTTTACACTCATCATTGTCTGCACACAGGCACATATTTGTACGGATCAGAGGGCAGACATGATTTGAATGCACATGGATGAACATTTACAGTATGAACATATGTGCTATGACTTGCTCATCCAAACATGAGAATGTGCAGTTCATCATATCATGTGTGTCACAGCTCTGCATGTAAGCTGCTCTAAATCTTCAAACACTGTAAACTGTCCCAGAGATCTACAAGGTCAGAGAGATGATCACTGATGAGACTGATTTGGAGTTTTCATGTATTATTTGAGGCCACTATTTGAACTTTCTGTTGTAATCTAATTATCAGGTCGTCTGTGTAGCTGACAACACTGGGGCGCTGTCAAGGGCAAAAGAAGGGAGTTCAGGGAGAGATAGCAATCCAGGGGGAAACAGTGTGTGTGTCTGTGAATTATTAGCATGTTATTAAAGTGAAATATTCACACAAGTTGCTCAGAAACACTTGCTTACTTTGAAGGAGGGCTGTGGTTCCTTTGACTTTCATGTCAGATAATAAACGCTGATAGTTTAGCTTAGCGGTGCTGTGAGACTGAGATACTACTTTGACCAACAGTATCAACACCTTCCAGCACCTCTAAAGCTCCCCAATTAACACCTTACGTCTCATGAATTCTGAAGTGAACAAAATTATAAGCTGTTGGCTTGAAAGTCCTACCTGAGAAATTGTCTGGTAATGAGTAGCTTATGACAATGTTTTTTGTAGAATTTAGATTAAAGGGATATTTCAGTTTTTTTGAAGTGGGGTTGTATAAGTTTTATGTTGTTGGTAATTGTACTAGTCACAACAGATGCCATTCAGCTTGGCCCCTTTAGTGGGAAACTGCAGGAGAAACAGCACGCAAGCTAGGCTGCAGTATTCAGCAGATGGGGTCTGTCCTACCACGTAATTTAGCCAATTTTGAAAGACTCCGACCACTGCACTCATCTCGGTTTAGGTGTACGCTGTAATTCTGATTTTTCCAGAACTTCACTTTGCCACCAGAAAGCCAGTTTGTTTTTGCACTATTTGCCAACACAACACAGCTCATTCACCTGCAGCGCACTGATCAGCTGTGCAGGCTTCAAAGTGAGAAAAATACAAACAAACTTAAAAATGAGTGATTCTGACCGTGCAGATGTCATGCCGTTTACTGCTGACACACATGGACACCTTTATGACCCGGAGTTTACTGGGGAAAAGGGGATTCAATGCACCTGAGGAAAAGTGGAGAAACCCTTATGCTAAACTGGATAGCTGGAAAGATTCCCACTTACCTGGTGGTGCAGCTGTGTAAACTGAAAGCAAATGTTTGACTTTTATTACATCTCAGTTTTGCATTTTGTGCAGCAGGAAATTCCTAAGATTACCCAACGGACAAAGTAATGTGCGTAGAGTTTGTTATATCAGCTCAGTCTTTCCCTTTAGCAGCTCAAACTGTATTTTGATAATGTAAATATGAGCAGTTCATGGGTTATGTAATCATGCAATAAAAAAACAATGTGAGCCGAACACTTACTTCGAAGACGTACTTGTATTTGGCTTTTTTTGATTTCCGATTTAACTCCTGTAAAGACTAGCCTAGCTTGCGTGCAGTTTCTCATTAAAGGGGCGGAGCTGACCAGCATCCGTTGTGGCTAGTACAATTACTAGTGACATAAAACTCATACAATCCCACTTAAAAAAAAAGAAGTATCCCTATAACTTGATGGAGTATTAGAATCATTGTTACAGAAGAAAGAAAGAATCAGCACTAAATGTCCATAGTTGATAATGGTGACTAATGACAAAACTATACTTTAAAGAATATAAACTTTGCAGCAGGGAGTAGAGCACAGAGCTTGTTTTAAACTCATATCTCTGGTAGCAGGGTGACTGACTTATAATGACAGTGCAAAAACAACCAACAATCAAGTGCATCTCAAATGAAACTACACCCCTCTGTGAACTGTCAGTTTGTGTTCCTGCCTCCAGTTGATTAATGGAGCGTGTGCATAGTGTAGGAGGGGGCAAACAGACACACAAACACAATCACACATGCACCCACACTCTGAAATTAGTTGTCAGACCTGGGCTTTGGGAGCTGCTGGGCCTCAGCAGGTAGCCTCATATTCTCAGACAGATGGAGCTGGAGCCAGAGCAGCACCAGATAAATAAGTAAGTAAACCTTGGCCTCAGGCAGGTTTCATCAATCCTGATTCTCCCAAATGAATTTGTCTGAGAATCAGTATACCAAGGGGATCCCAGCCTGTCTCTATCTCAGACCAGAGAGTCAGGCTCCCACTGAGACAGGACCACAGTGCAGACATGAAGCTAGAAATAGCCGACTTTACCATCAAACCCCGCCAGCCTCTCTTACTTTATCTCCTCTCCCTTCCTCTTTCTCTCCTGATATATTCCTTTTCACCAAGCGTTTTTACTCTCCTCCTCAGTCATCCCCCTTCTCTGCATCTCCAGCTCCTCACTCCTTCCTGAAACTCCTTATTTATACTTAAACAGCACTCTCACTGTTTTGCTGCTCCTAACAGGACCCTGGAAACATCTGCAGACTTCCATGACTCATCATCCGCTCTAAGTGTTATTTTTTTATAAGTACAGAGCACGCTGAAGCTCTTACCACTGTCATCATGTCTCCTTTCTATTCCCCCCCAGCACTCCAATCCTTTTCTTGGTGCTTTGAGCATAACATTGCTTCCTCTTTCATTCTCACACTTCATTTGTGTTTCCCAAATGGTTATCACAGCAGAATCTTTCCCGTTTTCTCTGTTTCTCTTCTCACTTTTTCTGTCTCCAACTGAAATGAGAAAATCAGGGTTTTTCTTCTACTTACAGATTTCTTTCCAAATTTCAGTTTAATCCTATATAATATGCACGTGCATGCAGGTAAGTCATTATCTGTATCTGTTAAACCAAACAACAATCTGTAAATGTGGTTGAATCTCAATTTCCTCCCTGTGTGTACATCTAATGAGAGTGTTGCATGATTCCTCTGATAAAAAACACAATAAATCCCTGAAATACGCCGCTAGCCAGCTACAGTTTGGCTAACTGTGGTTATGTTAGGTAACTTAGACCATGGTATAATCGATCTCTAGAAACTAGTAGAGCACACAAATTCTCTGAACTTACCAGATATTCCAACTTTTCTTATAACTTATCTTAAGTCCTTCTGCTCCTTGACTCAATTTATATACGTTAAATAAGTCACGTTGTAAAGCTGAAGAATGCCAACTGCTGACAGCAATGATTTCCAGTCCTCCTTTCTGACATTATCTTCCTTATTGTCTCTTTTGAACTCAGGCTAAGATGCCTTTGACACAAAATTATTTTGGAATGTACACAACATAAGCTCTGAGTCCTTAAGGGGCCATGGGCCTACCTATGGTAGCTCCTCTTATCTTTTGCCTTTCTGCTTCATTTGAGACAGAGTTTCCGAGAATGATAAAAACAGAGTTTAAACAAAACTAGAACTGTTTTTTTTTTTTAGAAGAGAAAATGTACGCACAATTCAAAACTGGAGGTTCTAAGTTTAATTCTACTGTGTAGTGTGCAGGAGTTCTCAAGTAATCTGCTTGCAAGACACAAGGCTTTCACTGCTTCTTCAGACAGTGATAGCTGAAAACTCCGACAGCATGTCGCCCACTGTGAGTGAGAAGATGTGGATGTGGTAATGTGGATTAAATAAAGCAACTTCCGTCCATGGCGTTTTGAATAGAGGGAATTAATACAGTACATCCTGCTTAAATGACAGTTTGTTAGTTTTATTTTGATGTTTGTTGCTGTGGTTTAACTTCAGCAGAGGAAGATGATTGGAGCTGCAGGGCCTCAGGCGGTGCATGCTGCATCAGTGAAGGGCATAACATAAAAATTAAATTGTTGTTTCAATTTCTGAATAATACGACCATTTTAAGATATAGAAAATATCTGTGCCCATTTCATTATCTGTGTCTCTCTGAATTCATATTAGGATTTGGGCTCAACTCTACCTTTTATGCACAATTCAGGACATTTCATTAGAGCTGTTGAGCTGTTACAATGCTAACAAAAGCCAACTCTTGTTGTCTTTTAGCAGTCAAAGCTACTCCACCTTTCTTTTTAAGTGGACAATATTTTATTTAAACCTATTGTCTATACTTTTAAACCTTTTTCAGTTTACTGTTTTTACCTCACTATCTTTCTATGAATTGAACCTCATGTTTCAATCTTTGGCTGTATAGCTTAGCCAAACATGGTGCTCAAAGGATAGCAGTGTAGACTTTTTGATCCACTTGCTGGTAATTGAAATATCTCAGATATGTTGTGTTTCATGAACCAACAGGATTTATGCAACTGACTCTGGGACTCCCGGACTATTACTCTTTAGCTGTTCCATGGTGTTCACATTTTACATCAAGTTGGAGAAATTCTAGCAACAGTTACCTTAAATTTGGAATATAAAACATATTTTGTTTTGGGGGTGTCCCCAGAGGAGAGAAACCATTGAACTTTGTTCCTGCATGGCTTCTGCTGCATTCAGCAATGTCAAGTTCCAATGCAGATATGGAGCTCTTTCTATCACATCTGTTATTACCAGCCTTAGTTGAGATCAGCCTGTGTCAGGTTGGATAGTTCAGGGGTAGGGACAGATTCACTGCTCACCATTTTGCCATGACCCAGCCAACCTCCTCTGCTGGTCAGTTTTTGTCTTCAAGTGAGGAGTCTTTTTAATCCAACCAACTCTCTATCTATCTCTATTTACTCTAGTGTTTACCACCATCGCTAGGCTAGTCCACCTCACTATGTACTCAGCATGTTTTTGCACAGAAGTGGTCGCTTGCTTACTATCTTTTGGGTAAAATACTGTAACACAATAAAATACCTCCCTTTGCAATTTATACTGGCATATTGGATGCAGGATGCAGCCCACTTTTTTCAATGACAATATGGAGCGCGTCTGGTATATTGAATTTGGTATTTGTTGTGAAACTGGGTTGAGAAATGTATGTTTTTATTGTCAGAGCTGTGAGTTGTTTCCTGCTCTTGCTTGTTCTCTGTCGTGTCCCCAGCTTGCCCCAGGTGATAGCTTAACGAGGTGCACCTGGAGTGATAAAAGATCAGTTTGGTTATTTGAAGTTGCAGGTGTAATTCAAAGCTGAATGTTGCAAGGTGCTTGATATGTGTATCATTTTATGGATTGGTCACACCCCATAAAGCCACATTAGGGTGGGGTGTAACAATTGGGGAACGTCAGGGATCAAAAATCCATGAGGCAAGGTAAATTAGAGTTTCTGTGTAACTTTGAGTTAAGTTACCGTCTTTTCTGTTACTGCACATCAAGTTGTTGCTGCTTGCTTTTTGTCTTACTGGATTTTTAGGTTTGAGCATGCTGACTAGTTATCCAGCAGGCAACAAAGAACTTGTCACTTCATTATGTTTCCTTTGTGATTGTAGCCTTCTGGATTAGATTGAATAGAGAACTTAGGCTTTTGGAGAGAGGCCAGATGTACCTAGTGTCTCTTAGACATGGACATTTTCTTGGGTTTTTTGATGGTTAATTTTTGGTTTTAGTATGTCAGTGTTTATTGAGTAGGTTCTTTGTGTGCCTTACAATAAATCCAGTAGTTGCAGCAATCTGCCCTGGCTACTGTTCACTTAATTCATTCCCCAACACAATTCTGCTCTCAGCATCAACACTACCAGCATTAACACAGTGATGAGAAGATCTTAATTATTCAGCAGGTGTTCAAGGGTCCAAACAAGAGGGAGCAACACAGCTAGAAGTAGGTAGTGTACCCAGGTGTTACATGAGCCTCTGGAGTATACTATAACGTCAGCAGACAAATACCTATATGTTTTTCAGTAGAAGACTTAACAGCTCTTGGATTAGCATAAAATGATGCAGAGGCATGTGCCCTTCAATATTGTTATAGTTTTTGTTATCCCATAACCTTTATTCAGTGTCATCATTAGGTCATTTTAATCAGAACCAATCACATTTTCCGATCAACCAATGTGAAAATAGTTAAATTTCCAGTTGATTTTCACTACATTATGAGATGCAGATGTTTAAGAAAAACCATATGGTGACTATTTTTTTTTTCATAGTTTGCTTTAAATCATTAGCTAAGACAACATAATTGTGTAACTCCATATAACATAGTGAGTATCATGATAGGTAAAGAAACCATTGAATTTAATCATTCCATACCAAACTCTGTGTAACAAACATATAGATCCAGTCCAGATGGAGCCAACACATCTCATCTGCCATTGATTTTCATGTTGACACTGTACTTATTCTGGTGTTGGATTTAGTGCACGCTTATCACATTTACTTATCATCTACTTATCTGCTCCTTTGCATTACTGCCCTCACACTGCTGACTTGCTGATTTTACCACTTTTATTTGAGTCAAAAGTCTTCACAGCCTAAAGTCAACAGCCAAGGGTTTACTCAAGCCCATACATCCCTGGACCCAGCCAAACAGATCCAAACAGAGAGAAACAGTAAAACAAAGTATGAGAGAGTGGAAAGACACAGAAAAATACAGGCTCCAGTGAAGCAACAAAGAAAAGCAACAATTTAGAGAAGAGAGGATAACGGAGGTGTATAGTGGAAAGACCTGGCAGCCTTCCCACTAAAGTATTTCTTGCTCCATACCTCTTGTAATAAACTGATGATATCCTTTCACCACCATGTGTAGTATATGTTGATAGGTCTCTCTTTTGTCTCCTTTCAGTATCTACAATAGTTTCCTTTTTCATTCTCATGACTGAACTATATGACCCTTTCAGAAAGAAATGGATGAAAACCTACTTCCAGTCCGATCCCTCACAGCGTGCCTGGATGTGTTAGCTGCAGGCTGGTGTGTGGGTGTCTTGTGTGAATGAAGGAGGCCTGTGTGGCTCTCAGCTCTAAGTAATAGGTTTTTAAGTAGCTCTGGGCAGCTCAGAAGCTCACTGACACTCTGCACCATCAGGGTGCTCTGCAAAGGCGGCACCATGTGGTACTCTCCTTTTACCATCTGCGCCATCATTTTTATTTATTATTGTAAATTTACAGCAGAAAAGCATCTTAATACTCATGATTAGTCCACCAGGATCACTTAATAAAAGCCATTAATGTAATGTGTGTGGGTGAACGTTAACTGTAATTGACAGCACTTTTCAGCTCCACTGTTACACTGGAAAAAGCACAGTCCTATTCCTTTTTTTCCTTCTTCCTTTCCTTAGTTCCTTCTCCCTTCTTCTGCTCCTTGGTTCCTCCTTCCTTCTTCCTTTCCTTGGTTCCCTCTTCTTTTTTCTTTTCCTTGGTTCCTTCTTCCTTCGTTCTCTCCTTGGTTCTTTTGTCCCTCTTTCAGATGTACCGTTCATGTTGTTGTGTTTTTTAAGCTGTGCTGTACCACAAATTGCCTCTTGGAGGACATTAGCGTTTTCTAATCTAATCTAATCTCCTTGGTCCCTTTTCCTTCTTTCTCTCCTTGGTTCATTCTTCCTTCTTTTCTCCATCCTCCCTCTTTCTTTCCTTAGTTGCTTTTACCTTCTTATTTTCCTAACTTCCTTGTTCCTTCTTTCTTTCCTCATTTCATTCTACTTTTTCTTTCATCTTTACCTTTTTTCCATTTCTTTTTGTTTTAATCTCTTGGGTTTCGTCCTCTCTGTCCCTCCTCATTTCATACTTCCCTTGTTTCTGTTCATTTCTTTCTCTTTTGACATCAGTCTGTAACTCTTTCCTCTTTCCTCCTTTCCTTTTAGCCCTTCTTTGTTTCCTTCTTTCCTTTCTCATTTTCTATGCTTTCCTATTTTCTTTTTTCCTTCTTTTTTCCTTTTGTCCTTCTATCTTTAGTTTTTTCCCCTCTTCCTTTTTTCTTTCCTCCTTTCCTTGTTCCCTTTCTTTTTTTTAACTTTCTGTCTATCTTTTCTTTTTAATGTAATGTTGAGTTGAGTTTCATCTTTCTTTCCTTTTTAACTGAAAGACTTGAAGTGTGTCCTCCGTTGAGATGAAGGCCATAATGAGCTTATATTAGGTATGTACATGCATATGTGTGACAGAGTGTGCATAAATCCATGTCACTCTAAATGTACAGGTTTATTTACATCCCCATATATATTTCATACATTGCATATTCAATTTCCAAATCACAACCTTCATTATAAGCTGAGCTGTTGTAAGAGCTCCTCACTCCTGCGCCCTTCTCAGCCTCTGATGAATAATACTTTTTACAGGTGTGTGTGTGTGTGTGTGTGTGTGTGTGTGTGTGTGTGTGTGTGTGTGTGATGGAATGAAGCTATCTCCAGCTTATGCTTTGTGTCTGAGCCCATATGGTGGGCTTTGAATCTGATAGATGTTTTCCTCTCTTTTGGGAGCTCTGCCATTTTCCCTCACATCGCTCCTCCAGCTCAGTTTTTCTTCCATGTGTGAGCGGCACACAGCAGCAGGCCCAATATTGCATCAGGAGGGTTTCCTGGATGTTTAAGAATCAATTAATTTATGAATCAAATTGAGGCTCAGATTTAGCTTTATCTGTGTATTTATTCCTCTTCTTTTACTACCTCCTTCTCTCCTAACTTGTTTATTTGTTTTTCCCTTTTCTTTCTTCTCAACACCCTTTTCTCTTTAAGTTATATTTTATATATAACATTTAGTTAACAGTTGTTCATTTAACACAACATCTTCTGACTCTGCTCATTAGTCCTGCTGTTTGACCTCAGACAAGTTTTCTTTTTGATTACTCTATCTGCAGCTTGGGCTTTGCTTTCCTTGATATGCTGTTACTCGTTAATTTCGATGCAATTCCCAAGAAAAAAACCCCAGAGGATAATACATGCTGTATACACAGAACCAGTCCTAGAATATTTGAATGGCTAAAGCTAGTGTGACACAATGTGACAGGTTCCTCTCTCAAACCATGGCAATATCCTCCTTGAGGTCAAACAGTCTTTAGTCACTCAAACAGTTCACCTCATTTTTCACTTCAATGGGCTTTTACAGAGACACTGACGGGCATCCCCCTTGTAAAACCAGGGCTGTGTGGTAGAGCTTGTGTGTATGAATGGGTAAGTGTATGTGTGTGTACTGCAGGAACATCAGTGTATGGTGATAGAGTGACAGACAGACAACCTGAGTGATTAATGAGCCCTCTTAATAATGCACCATGGTGAAGAAAGAGAGACAAGACAATCTGAGAGAAGCAGAGAAAAGTAAAGAAAAGAAAAGAAGAACAAACAGAAGGAAATCTTAGTTTGGGATACAGATGGTAGCAGATGTAGACTGGATGCTACATTTTTGCTAGAAGATAGAAAGAGGTAGAGGGTGAGAATAAAAACAAATAACAGATGAGTTTACCAAATGTCCTCAGTTAGTCTGAGATTATAAACTGTGTTCAGGAGAGAAACACAACAGCTTGGTTGTCTACATTTTACTTTCACTTTTGTCCACTTGTCTATCTGCAGCTGCCTTGCTGTCTGTGTCTGAGACTCACATCAACATCTCTGACAGGCTGAACAGGGAAGTGAAAACTTCTAACTGAAATCTGGCTGGATCATTTTTGCAGGTGTTACACACAGCAGGAGCACAAATACTGACTGATTTAGATCACACAGCTTTGGTTCAGGTAGTCAGTTTATAAAACAGCAACAAAGGTCCAAGAACAAGGGAATGTTCACAATGCACAGCCTCACGTAACATTGCTTCACCTTTCCAACATCTCTTTTTTGAACACTCTGCAGATTTATATTGCCATGTAGTTTTAAGGATTTAGTTTTGTTGTAAAAAGAGCCTATTATAATAAATGTCAGATACTTGTACCAAATAATCTACAATTTTCCAGAGTATGCTTGACACTTTGTTCTATTTGTTCTTCCTTTGAGGAAAACTAAAGTGACTGTATGTCAGCATGCAGCCTCTCACGAGTTGTTTCTCTGTTATAAAAGGTAGCTGTAGTTGTTTATTTAATTCCTTAAGGGGATTAATTATTTCTGATGTTGGGTTAGATTTTAATTGTCAGTCAGAATGTGAACCAACACCAAACACCCAGACACGCTTATACCAACTTCTATTCAGCTGTGGCCTAGCAGAGGTATTTGATAGGAGGTCAGTGTTTTTGTCCTTGGCTGCTCCTGAGAGACTGAGTCACAGCAAGCCGTGCTGCTGTAACTTACACTGGCTATCTGTGTCCAGCATCTCCTCTTCCAGCCACCTAATCCCCTCCTCCTCATACAGCTCCTCTCATGCCCTCAGGGCCTGTTTGGACTGTCGCGTCTCCAGAGACACCATTTTAATTATTTACCCTCAGACTCTCTTTGGCCCCTCGGTAGAGCTGACTGACCTCGTTTGGTCTCTGTACCCTTGCTTTTGTGCCTTACACATATCAGCTGACAGTCAAATCTTTAGGGATGAAAGCACTGAATTGAACTGCACACTCACGACACATTTGTGCATCAAAATGACGACATCCTTGTTGTTTTCTGGCTTTATTTTTGCGGCTTTTAACCCTTTGATAGCTTTGCAGATAAAACTGAAGGTTTTTTAGCAGCACAATGCACACTAAGATTTACATAAAAACAAGACCATCCTCCAGAAAAATGAAAACCTTAACCAAACCCTGTGTTAAGGGTTTCAAACAAAACCCCCAGCTACTGTCATCCTTCATTACTATGTCCAAATGAATCTGTCAGTACCATCACCACTTTGATATTTTTTCTGCTCTGAAGAACTCAGCATCCCATGTCAATGAGGGAACCATTGTGTTGGATTTGGCTCTAGCACTAGCTTTACTGGAACTTCCTAATGTCGAATTGCATTTGAACCTTTGCATGTTTGCAGTGCTGTTTCGTCAATCACCCTCCATGCTTGTTTATCCTCTGAAGTCATGTTTGATCACACAAGCTTCTGTGAGATCCCATAAAATAGTCATCTGTTTTATTTTATTATTGATTGATTCACTTTTTTTTAGCCTACTCCTAATGCATGCTGGGATAGATTTAACTACCCGGTATCCTGTATAGAAATGATCAGGTAGATATATTAGATAAAATAGGTTTTTAATTTTACAAAGGAATAATTCTCTGTACAGTTAAATACAATACATCTCTTTGTTATACTTAAAAACATGACAGACAGTAATATGGATCTACAAGTGAATTGACAACCCTCTGAGACCCTCACTTAAGAATATGAATAATACTCCAATGAAACAAAATTGCAACTGGTGAGTCATCCGAGCAAGGAGTGTGTAATCGACGAGCCTCCCAAAGGCAATGTTTTTTTTATCTCAGCTTCCATGCTTAAATTCCCTCTCTTTCTCTCTCTTTGTGTCTCCAGGTACAGCAGGATGCAGGGCGTCCTGTCTGTGTGTGGACTGCAGCCCCTGCTGGCCCTCCTTCTGCTGCAGACTGTGGGTTGTGGTGAGTCCTCATTAAACCTCCTTAAGTCTGCTTACTGTATTCCAGGACTCTTGTCAGAAAAGGCAAAAAATTCAGATGTAAGAAAAACAAATCTGACATCTCCAAAGCTCACATTTATCCTCTCTTAGAGAAAATATATTTTCTTTCATCTCTGAAGTATTTATTTTTATTTTTGATATTTGCAGAGTTGATCAAATTTTGCTTTAATTTGCTGAAAAGATTGAACACGGTCCTTTTATGTGCCAGAAATTCATCAAAACACTTGAGAGATCTACTGTCTTTTTTCAGGGGGAGAGAAGGACAGTTTGCTAGAGCAATGTAAAACAGCACTGAGGAAAAAGTATTGCATTTACAGTATGAAACAGCTGCTTACATTAAACTCAAATTTGTGTGTTTATATTTGTCTGCTCTGGTTGTTTGGCAGCCTCCAGTTTGTCTGTGTGGCATGTAGAAAGGAGAAATCAACATAAGCATTCCCAACCTCAGAGTCCATCTTTGCCCTCTCCATACTCTCCCCGTACTCCTCTACTTTGTATCTGTGTGTGTCTGCATGTGTTTGTGCAGTATTTATGGCAGACAGACTGCACACCCCTCTGTTCCCCCCACTGACCTTCCCAGCCCCCTGCTCCTCTCCTCTCCTCTCCTCGTTGCATTGTCTCAACCTTCTGCGGATAGAAAAAGAAATACGGTTCTGGCACAGGGTCACTTTGTGATTTAGGGCTCAGAGGAATCAGAATGTCTGTGTGTATGTGTGAGAACTCATAAGTCACATCTAGAAGCTGACTAAGTGTCTAGCATGTACTGTAGCCCCAAAAAGAGCACACACGCATACACAAAGATGATATCCAGCATCTTAATTTGTTTTTTGCATGCTGCTGCATGGCCTGAGATCATGCCCTCCCTGTCACAGTGGTACTGTGTCCGGCTAACTGGCATCCACTGGGAGCACTTACCTATCTATATATACCAGCGGTTGCCAAATTTGATCAAACCATCTTACGACATTCCAGGGCAGTCTTTTCCTCAGTTGGTATGGAGGAGGAGATGTTGCAGCTCAGGGACTTAGTGTTATAGCTTTGGGCGGATAACAAATGTCTCTCTGGGAACAGGCTGCTTCTCTGGCAAGCTCTGGGGAGCTGCTTCTGCTTCTCACTGCTTTAGTCATGCCCCATCTGCAAGTGTCACCACTGCTGTCACTGAGCAGCAGGTTGTTGAACCAAGAGACCTAAAATGTGCCATGTTTATTGGTAAGACAGGTATCAGAATAGCTGAACAGTTGCTGGAAAGAGGAGATACAGGTTCATGATCGTGCTCACCACCTCTCTACTGTGGACCAGGAGGAGAATAGTTCTTGCCCTGTTAAGGAGTGAAGAGACCAGGCCCAGGTTGTTGCCAGCCTGAAGGAGCTGTATGTCTATGCTCATGTCACTCTTCTCTTAGCACCAGCTTGAAGGTGAGACATTTCAGGAGTTTTCCTCAGCCCTAATAGCTTAAATGGCACAGGTCAAGCAACATGTGCCTGACAGGTCTTCCAATGCAGACGCACTCCATCAGGATTGGTTTATCGAGCATTTCCTTGATAGGGCTCTCCACAAATTGAGTGTGTGTATTGAAATAAGTGCAGCTGTGAAACGAAAATGGTACATCTGATCATCAAGTCTGGTGTTGCTCTGTATAACTATAGGGTCTATCGGGATATGGAATCAACTGCAGTCTGGAGTCTCTGTCAACATAAATAAATGTTGACAGCTGTCTTGTATAAACGATCCCTTTGCAGGTTGAACGTGCATTCGGGATCAGGGTACTACATTTTAATTATCAGCCACAACTGTCAGAAGGGATGCCCTTACCTGAAGCATATAAACCAGACACTCTCTGTGGAAAACGTTTGCTTTTCTTTTGCTAGTAGCTTTGGCAGTGCTCTTTCAGCTGCACTGGACTCCATGCTGCCACCACATTGCCTTGGTGCCGTAAATGCAGTATCACGAGTAAGGACCACACCATCAACAGGAAGTAATTTGACAGTGATTTATTGATTTAACTGGAATAGTGATTCTGAATTTGATGTTAAACTTCTTGCCGTTACTGGTTTGGGGAAGCTTGAGGGGATCCGCTGTAGCTCCCAGGCATAACGAGCCCCCATTTAAGAGGGAGGGAGGGAGGGCGGGGTGCAGAATCAGAGAACGAAGGGGAGGAGAGGGATAGGTTTGAATTCATAAGAGACCCGGAAGAGGTGTGGTTGAGGTGTGGTCATGCTTCTGAAACTCTTCTATACAGCACCACTGAAAATGACAAATTCACCAAGTACTGTCCTGGGAAAATAGAGTTCTTGATGAAAGCACCATAAGACTCGGACAAAGGCCGGTGGTGGTACGGGTATTTTTGTTTGTTTGTTTGTTTGTTTGTTGTTTTTTGGGGGACTTTACATCTTTATTTATAGAGGAGAGGACAGTGGGTAGTGTCGGAAACTGGGAAAGAGTGGGGGAATGACATGCAGGAAGGAGGCCACAGGCTGCATTCAAACCCGGGCCGCCCGCTACATGGGCGCACAACTTAACCATTAGGCTAAGTCTGCACCCGTGGTACGGAAATTTGATGAAAGGGAGCACTTTACCATTAAGTCATTTTAGAATCCTCCCATTGACTGTTCCTATGCACTGAATTACATCCATGATGGCCCAGATTAACAAAGAACCACAAAGGCATTCTGATCCAAGCCGTCTGCAGTCCAGCTGTTTGTACCGTAGCAGCTGTCATTCCTTGACACAGTGATCAGCTGAAACTGTCAGGTCACTGTCAGATACTCCATCTGTCATGATCCATGACCTTAACACATTTGTGCACAAACAAACACACACAACAATCTGATGTGTCATGGCATCAACAGGGAGGATACACACAATCAGTCCCAGCGGCTCTTGAGTGTCAGGCTGATGCCTTTGATGTGGGAAAATTGAAGACAAAGGGGCCTTTATCATTTGAAAACCCACTGCTGATGCATCTTAAAGAAAGAGAGACAAATTTAGAGGGATGCAGAGAGAGAGAGAGAGAGAGAGAGAGAGAGAGAGAGAGAGAGAGAGAGAGAGAGAGAGAGAGAGAGAGAGAGAGAGAGAGAGAGAGAGAGAGCAAAGAAGGATGTTTTTAGTTGCTTTCCTATTACAGTAAAAATGTCACCACAGCCAACCCTGTATCTGTGTGCAGCTTTGTGGGGCTACATAAAGCCTCTCTGACTGTGTTTAATCATTTGAGAGTAAAGCAAAGACAGAGAACCAGCAGTGATAATCATGCAGATGCCACAGTAAACCAGCAGAAAGGAAATAAGAAAATCTGAGCTCTATCTGCAAACTGTTTCATGAGGGAAAGGAGGGGGTGTCCTCTCACACTTTGCCCTTCTTGACATTTACAAAGACAGACGAAGACAGAGGAGGCTATAAGATCACCTGTTGACATTTAAAGTTGCACTATAACGGCTTGGACCTCATTCATTTGTGCTTTCCAATGGAGGTTTTTCACTGAGCTCCTTTTTGGCACTTTTGCTTTCTTTGTATTGACATCCAGCTTCAGTATTTCCTCTTCTCTATCACACAAGCCATGTTAGCCTAGAAAAGAGTGACAAAGCATATAAAACATATAAAGTATGTAGCTGTCAAAACAAAAAGACAATCTGCTTGGGGACCTGCTTTGATAAAACTTCAATTGAAAAGCAGTTTTGATAAAGCAATGGCACTGAGTACACTTAGTTACACACTAGTTTACAATACTTCCACAGGGCATACTTTATTCTCATTTGGTCTCTCTCATAATGACATTAAATGCTTCAAATGGAGTTGATGAAATATGATTCAGATGTGCACATTGCTACCCAAATGGTGCTTTTCTTGATGGAAATTGTTGAGAAGCTGTTTGGCAGATTAAGCTTTATTGATGCCTCTAAGCAGCAGACTAGATTTGTTTGTTTGTGTTCTTGGCAAGCTTTTGGAAATGTGGCTTAGAAATTGTGCTTTGATTGTCTTCTGGGATCAACGTTATGTGACTTCACTCTAGGTATGTGTATCTGAAGGCACATGTGTGATTGTGCAGTAAACAAAGAGTGCCACATCCTCGAAGGGGGAAAAGCAAAGAGAGTGATAGACTCTCTAGACTCTCATGAAGGATGTGTTCTTAGAGAGAGAGAAGGGGGGCTGGGCATCAATGTGTCACTGTGTCAGTCTGTACACACATCCTGCTGAATCACAAAAGTGCATCTCGTCTTTCCCATCACATGCTCTTTGAGGCTTTTCCACATCACATCACTCCAATTTCCCCGTCACACGTACAGTACCTTCCTTTTTTTTTCCCCTTCCTTTTTTCATTTCTGTATTTTCTCTAGCCTGCTTTCTCAATCCCCTCTCAGTGCCACGCTGGGTTTTGGTTTTGATGGCATTATTCCTGTTTCTTCTCTTTTTCCCTTCATCTGTTTTTTATCTACCTGTGTGAGAGAAAGAATATTGCTGCTGCTATGAAGTCAACAAATATAAAAAGCTAATCAAATTTCCTTGACACCTTCTGCTGCTGCGCAGCACAATACTGCACTGCCTACGGTAGACCACGTATTTTGGATTGAGACAGCTTTTTTATTGAAACTGCAGACACTGAGATACTTAGAAAACCTTCATGATGAGGGATTCAATTTCTACAAAATACCATTATTACCCAGCTCTCTTACTAATCACCCAGCTGTGTTAAATACTTGATTATGATTGATCAAAACCCCATAACAATGGTAATTCATTATAGAACACTAAGAGCAATGCATGGGACAACCTTTTCACACAGGTCATATCACATAAATCCATGGGCAGAGTCTGCCTCACTTATAGAGTTAAAGATATCATCTCTTCCTTTTGACAATGTGGCAAAAAATTTGTTTTCTGATATCTCTGACAAACTACATTGACGTATTGTACTACTACTTAAACGAAATAGATTTGTGGTTTATGGCTGACCAGTCAACAGCAAAACAAAGAAGAGAGAAAGAAAAGCTAACAAGAAGCTGAGTGATAGAGACGTCAACCAAATTGAAGAAAACAGACACAAAGCAACCACAAACTGCAAACAGTATGAGCTTTGGAGGTGTTACAGGACTGTTATTTTTTGCACCTGTTATATTAACAGAATACAAATAGTGTTTTGACTTTACCCTGAATGAAAATGTTAAGTGTAATGTGATTTATTACACTAAAGCAGGCAAAAGTTGAGTCTATAGATCCATCAGAAATGTTAAATCCAATGTTAAATTGATATGCAAGTTGTCTGATAAAATTATTGTTGCTGTTGAACAGTTGAATGAGGGACTTTTTTTCAAAAAATGTTTATTGTTATATTTATTTTAGCAGTAGTGTATTTTCCTCTTTATTGATAGGACAGAGAGACAGGACAAATGGGGAGCAGAGAGTGGGGGGAGACACGCAGTGATGATCGTGGCCGGGAGTTGAATCAGCGACCTCTGCGATGAGGACTAAAGCCTCTGTATATGGGGCAATCTTAGACTGCTAGGCCAGTTGCGCCCACAGATATGTATTTTTTAAATCAATGAAATCATCTCCAAATCAATGTACTTATTGTCAGCTTGTTGAATCTTTAATTGGTATCAGTAAGTGAAATAATGCATAATGAGCGGGTTATTATGCAAAATAAAATATCTTCAGGGCGAGACCAGACCCAAAAGCAATGCATTATCCCTTACATAGAAGAGGGAATAGGTAGAGAATAGGATTCAACTCAATTATCTCAACAGAGTGCAATTATTTAACAGTATATACATATATATTAATAGTAGTATTTCATATTTTAAATGACTTAGAATACTTTCATGTTTTTATATGTACATACAAAGCTACAGTAAGCAGTTGTTTAGCTTTGCCTAGCATTGGAAACAAACAGGGGAAACAGCTAGCATGGCTCAGTCATATTGTAACAACACTTAAAACATAAACACAAAATAGGCTTTAGAAGAAATGTGTAACTAGTAGGTCAGTCCTGGAGTGTTTGCTGTCTGTTGATGAGTACTCCGCAGGTTCAAAGTGTTTCTATTGATACACTCGTTTTCTTTAACAACTGGACAAAAGGATTGTGCTGCAAAAGCAATGCCTGTTTATCATCCAGTGAGTCAAACTTATTCTTTTCTCTGCTGACAGGCACGTTATGTCCTCACTGCTGACTTGTTCCTTTTTGTGTTTGACTACTGAAAGCTGGGCTGTAGATAAATCATACAAAATAACTTTCCTAGATAGAAAAGTAGTCAGGGAGCTGAAGCACTGTGGTTGTAATCTGAAAGCTGGCAGGTGGTCGTACTGAAGTGAGGGAAAAGGACAAAAAGTGAGTGACAGAAGATGGGGGGAAAATGACAGAGCATACAGAATAGAGGAGAGGTTCAGCAGCTAGCACGGTGAGGTCCCTGCGACAGCTGGAGAAACATTTTCAACAGTTTTGTCCTTAAATTAAAAACAGAAGCTGCTGCTTTTATATTTAACATTTTACAGGCGTCCAATCAAAACAAGAGTTCACCGTAAACCTAAACCTCATTCATGCACTGTTCCCCTCAGAGGAGAGCTTCCACATAACAACCTGTACAACTGTTCTGTAAGAGTGGATTTAGCATTTTCCTCTGTAGTGTAAATGAACCTCTTCCATATGTTTAGGCAAGATGAAACAGGATTAAAGTATGTTATAAATGTATGACATGATTGTATAGTTATGTGAACTATGCTTTATGTAATAATACAATAACAAGCAGAACACCGTAGAATTTTGCACAGCACAATGGCTGGTACTTGAACTCTCCTTATAATAATCTATCTCTCTGTCATCTCCTGTTTTATTGAAAGTAATATTCTTATCAATCAAACTTGTTCAATTAGAAGCTACAAACAATCTTGAAGGCAAGACTCTTTCCAAATATTTAATGATGCAGATGCCTGGACTGTTTACAGATGTTGACCAATGCATTATTTTTTTATTCAATAAGCATTCTGTCTCTGTCTGTTCTGTTATTGGATTTTTATCTGCTCTTGCAGTGGTTTTATTCTATTTATTTCTTTGTATTATTTCTTTTTAAAGTGTTTTATTTGTTTTATCATGATTCTTTTATTTTATATTATTTTATTTTCTGAGAGACTCCATTATGTTCTGTGTGTTTTAACTTACTTTACCTCACTGTGCAGCACTTTGCAAAACATGATTGTTTTTTTTAAATGTGCTATATAAATAAGTGGATTTGATTGGATTGGAAGCATACCCAGAATTCCTGTCTCCCTCTGGCATCAGCTGTTTATGAAATATTTGCATCATGTTGGTGGTGGTGGAGCTTCAGGCAGCAAAGGGGTGGTTTATATTGACCAAATGAGGTGTGATGTATGGCTTATGAAAGGACTTTTGATATCTTCCCTGCCTGCCTCCCACTGTTCAGGTTGCACAGTAATGGTTTGTTGGATCAATTACCAATAATCAGAGAGAGGCAATGAGCCTCTGTCCTTTCCTTTTAATAAACTCCAAGAATGATCTGATGGAACAAAAAAACAGGGAAGGAAAGCATGTTTCGTCTGTAAGAAGCATTCACTCACATCTAATCTGTTGTAATAGAAAATAACGTCCTGTGGCTTAATTCAGGAGTTCACACTGATTACCTTTCTTCTCTACTCTCCTCTCTTCTCTTATCAGGCTTAACTAAAGCAGACGCTGTGGTGAATATGAGGAAGGTTACCCATCAGACCATTAGTGAAGAGCTGTCCAAAACTGTTCTCCTCCCCTGCCTCTTCACCCTCCGCCCTGGTGTCAGTTCATCCCATGAGCCACCCAGGGTCAAGTGGACCAAGGTGTGGGGCCAGAGAGGCTCTGATGGTCTACAGAAGGAACAGTCAGTCCTGGTGGCCAAAGACAATGTGGTCAAGGTAGGATCCAGTCTGAGGAGGACCATCCTGAAATGTTTGGACATATGAATGACTCACTGCTGTTAAAGCATTATTTCTCCCTTTGTTCCTCCTGTAGGTGAAGAAGGCCTTCCAGGGTCGAGTAACGTTGCCTGGTTACAATGAGAACCGTTATAATGCCAGTCTTGCTCTGTCAGGACTACGATCCAGTGACTCTGGTCTGTACCGCTGTGAGGTTGTGGTGGGAATCAATGATGAGCAGGATACGGTTCCCCTGGAGGTCACAGGTATTTAGATTTCTTCCATATTTTTAATCTTTGACTGTGTACAGCTCCCCCAATCATGAACCTGTTTCCATGTCAGAGTACAGCTGTGAAACACTCATAGTCCCCATCAGGTATTACCCCACAGAGTGTACCGTTGTCAAACAGTTCTTTGTTTGGCTCTTGATGCTTTACTAAAGTGGCAGACCATTTTCTAAATCACAGTATCCAGGACACTCATATTTGTGGAAGTATCAGACCACCTGGAGGAAGAGCTCTCATCAAATTATTTTCCAGGTCACTCAGTAATTTTAATAATGAGCTATAATTATAATGACCACAGGGAATCACACGGTGTATTATCTACTCTGCACAAGCTCATAGTGGTGTGTCAGCATCAGCTCTTGGAGCCCACTCCTACCCTATCAAAGCTTGATACTATTGCTGCCACTAGATTTAATATGAAAGTATGCATATGTGTGTCATGGCATGTACAGTATGTTTGCATGTCCAAACAAGACATTATGTTGGGAGTTCACTGAGAATAGATGTGTCCACGCACCAAGAACTGCATATAATTTATCTCCACTATCTGCTGGGTCTTGGAGTCCATTTCACATAAAATTATCCTCACAAAGTTTTGCAGCTGTGTGCAGTTTGCTCTTGTTTTGTGTCTAATTGTGGTGATGAGCCTTTATCATATCCACTTTTTGCCGCACAAAGCTGCACTGTGTGCTCTCATCCAGTGTTCAAATCTCCACATATAGATGTTATGTTGATTAGATAAGGGACACTTCTTACCAGATTACTGTAGAGTCAATTTATGTCAGACGTGACAGAAACTTTGTGGTTTATATCCATCTTAGTTCCTTGACCAAGATAGCAAAGAGCATTGCACGTATGGGCTGTGTCTCTTTCACAGAAGTAACTCAAATTGATTTAACCCCTGATTATCATAAAAGTTACAGTCAAAGCTATACTGACAGACTTTTTGTGCAGATATCTTACTTTTTGATTGATCCAGAAGTGGAAATATTTTCACTATCACTGAAAAGCATGAAAACCCTCACAGATACTGCAGCACATAGCACTGACTCTCAGTATTCAGTAAAACATTATCTAAAACTGGCAATTGGCACCAGTGTTTGTGACATAGATGTTGATGGTTACTGGGTTTTTTGCAATGAGGCTAATTTGCATAGAAAGGGGACAGTTTTGCCCCAAATGAAGACATAATGGCTCATTTGCATAGAAAGGGGACAGTTTTGCCCCAAATGAAGGCAGAATGGCTCATTTAAATGGATGCAAACCACCCCAGTGCACAGAGAAGCTTTTTGCTCTGCAGCACCATTTGTGTTGCAGTTAACTCTTTGCATGTGTTTTGTGAATTAGATGGGACCTGCTGTGCTCATATGCACGGGTGGGTGTGTTGTAGAATATTCTCGAACAAAATGACAGAGTCTGGCCTGATGGTCTGAGGCTTGTTTAATAATAGCTCACACTCAGCTTTTATACATTTCACAACAGCGTCCCACAATCATGGTTACGTGATGTTCTCTGTGAACACCAGGTCAATATTTGGCAAAATCCTGGTCCGTTTTAGGCAAGGTCCTGGTCCATTGACAACACTGATTAATATTCCTCAAGAGCGGAAACACCTCCTCAAAAGGTGTTTATCTACCCCCAACACATGTTATGTTCCAGGTCGGAGTGACCCAGCACTACTTAAGAACTTCTGAGAAGTTCTAACACTTCTAACTCTCATAACCTCATACAGTTACACAATGGTAACAGCTGCACAATGCCTGAATGCCCCAGCTTATGTCCTTATACAGATCTGACACCAAACCTCCAACAATATTGAATCTCCAAATAAGTGCAAAAATTGTGCCACCCTTTTGTGAATCAGGCCCCATGTCTCTTTGATTTAAGTGTTTTAACAATAATTCTATATTATTTTATTACACTAGAGCACCTCCTATTTCCTCAACAAAAAGTTAACATTTATGAGGCAAGACTTCCAACAGAAGTCATGGAAGACCGTGTCCTCCCCTTCTGGTCTAATCCATTAGCGGGCCATGAAGAAACACTACTTCTGAGAGAAACCAATTACATAGATGTCGAGGAGTAACCATCTCCAGGGCTTAGTTTTAATTGGCAGTCACTCTACACGGCAGACCACAGCCATCCCCACACTAACTCTACTGAGTGTTTAATGTATTAATTTGCAGGTATTGATGCTGCTTATCTATATCATATTAATCCACACTGCTCTTCTCAAAGAGCGATTCCCTCTCCTCCGATCTCTCTCTTAATTTCTCCCCTGCTGCCTCAGTCTTTGTCTCACCTTATTTTGTCTCCAGTTTGTTCTGTCTTTACAGATGTTGTCAGGTCAGCTGGTTGTGTCACCAATAAGAACATAGTGGCTTTGATTGTATGTGTATGTTTTTGTTAGTCCTGTGATGTGGCTGCTTGTTGTTACCTGATGAGAGAACAATGGATAAGTGCAACATGGTGCGTGGGTTTTCATAAACTCAGGGTACTTTTAAAGAGTCAGTGTAGTATGAACAAAAGCTGATTATAACAAACAATAATGTTCTGTCTAGTATTTCAGGACATTCTCAGGTCACTTATCTCTGTTTAAATTACATGAACAAAACTTAACATTTACTAGGAATCACTGCTAAAACTACAAAAAAATCTTTGAGGCTAAACTCCTCCCAAATATTTCATGAAGCAGGTGGCACAATTGTACATCATCTACAAAAACAATGTTGTACAAGGAGTTAATAACACTTTTTCCTATGATGTTAGTCATATGCCTTCTGAAAAGTGAGTGTTTCCACAAATCTGTCTGAAGGGATTTCATTACTTATTTAAAGAAATATACAGTATACATCATTCATGTTATACTTTTGTTCACAAATGTGATGAAATTTCAATTCCAGTTTGACAAATCAAACATTTGCCACATGTTATTGAACAAACTTTTCTTTCATGGACTGTGCTACAGTGTTATAATGAGGGCATCATACAGTCATTAACCATAGGCCAGATCTGGTGATTCCCTGTTTTCCTCCCTGGGGACGTAAACATGTAGAGAGAAGAATAGAAAGATGAGGTATTTGGCTCTCAACCCTCATGTTAATTAGCACTATGTCTATGATCCTGACAGGTCCTCATTTCTCCCTTCAGAGATCACATTAGCCACTGGGCACTTCTGTTTTGAGAACACTCCACTGCCTTAAAGCAGAAATGATGGAAACTAAGAAACAGCCTGGCCTCTATCTCGCTGAGAGCTCTGTCACTCTCTCAGACAAAGCCAGGCAAGATCAAGGAGCCGTGCTGGTAGCCAGACGTCAACCGTCTTTCATATTTCTGGATGCTCCTCAGGGGAGCAGCACTTTGTGAATGACAAGCAGAGGTTGGAGAGACTCACATACTCAGGGCGCTGAACCTGGATGTTGTTTCCTCTAGCACAGATGTTGAGGATATCAAGAGTGCTTTGTGTTTATTA
Source organism: Notolabrus celidotus (assembly GCF_009762535.1). Lineage (NCBI taxonomy): Eukaryota > Metazoa > Chordata > Actinopteri > Labriformes > Labridae > Notolabrus > Notolabrus celidotus. The sequence goes on along the minus strand of NC_048273.1, from coordinate 12,375,270 downwards.
TCCCTGAGTGTGCACATGCTCATGCTGTAACAGTTCAAGGTTCCAGTTTATGAATGTTTCTGTGACCCAGACGTTGCAGGTCATAAATTCATGTGATGAGTTTCTAAAGTGTCCTCTTTCTTGCTATCATACTCTGTATCTCTTTGTATCTCTGTGTTGCAGGTGTGGTGTTTCACTACAGAGCCCCTCATGACCGCTACGCTCTGTCCTTCACTGATGCCAAGAGGGTGTGTGTGGAGAACTCAGCTGTCATCGCAACTTCAGACCAGCTGCGGGCTGCCTTTGCTGATGGATATGAAAACTGTGATGCTGGCTGGCTTTCTGACCAGACTGCACGGTGAGGATTTTAAATTTGTATTGGGTTACTCTGATCAGATCATCTGGGTGCAATAGCTAACCATTGATTTCTAGAGAGGAATAATATTCAGGCCTTTCATTTGCAGAATATAGCACAGATTGTGTGGTTTATTTCAGGTCTTTCTTTTAATGTATAGCAATACATAGTTATTTATTAATTTTGTACTGTTTTGAGGAACATTGCATTATGATTGCATTATACATTTTAATGCAATTTATATATTGCATTATACCACTGCACAGTGATGCCTCAAAGGCAGGCTAGTGAGGCAGATTCCTTTCTATGTGGAGGTAGCATGTTTTCACTGTGCATGTGTGGGTTTTCTCCGGCACTCTGGCTTCGTCCCACAGTCCAAAAACATGTTCACTAGGTTGATTGGTCTAAATTGCCTGTAGGTGTGAGTGTGTGAGTTAATGGTTGTCTGTCTCTACATGTCAGCCCTGTACAGAGTGTACCCCGCCTCAAGCCCACTGACAGCTGGATAGACTTTTAGCGACCCAGAGTGGGACACAAAGTAAAGATGATAGATGGATGCATTTTGTGCATTTAAATATTAGAGAGATGAGAGGGATATTGCAAAAGTTTTTCTTTAAAGAGCAAATGTGCAACATTTTCTACTCTCTCTTATAGACACAACTTAACCTGTCACAGCCTACACACAAAGTAAGCAGCTCCCAATGGATGGAAAACATATATTTTCATGAAATACAAAATGAAATGGAATCTTAATATGCAAATCAATTTAGAAAAAGATAGATCAAATAGATCACGTGAATTTCATTGTTCTGCTTCGTATTTTTTTGTAATAGGGAGGCTTTTGTTTCAGTGTTGTAAACAATAATTAAGTAAGTGGATGACTTGCCAAACAATCCCACTCTGTTTCTTCCTCAGTGCACTGATGGAATAATGGTAATGGACTTTAACTTGTATAGCGTTTTTCTAGTCTTTCTGACTTCTCAAAGCGCACTGATGGCAGAGGCTGCTATAGTAAGGGACCATCAGTAGTAGCTCATCTCACTCATACACATTCACACCTCTGAACAACAGCGGTAGCAATTTTGGGTTCAGTGTCTTGCCCAAGGACACTTCAGTATGTGACTGCCAGAGCAGGGACTCTACCCACTAAGTTCACTGGTTTTCCTTAAATCTGAAGTGTTGTTCTCCTTGACATTACAAATGACAATTTTGACCAAGCATTGTTACAAAAATAAATGCACACTGCTGCTAAAAATATGTTTGAAACAGTTAAACTTGGTGAGCTTGATATGGCAGAGAGAAAGTTTTTTTGATCTTTGTAGTGTATATATATAATTGGGCCTAATTGCTTGTTTGCACACTTACAGGGAGTTTATAACTGCTGCCCTCTGAGCTGTCTGTCAGGCTGCTGCCTGTGTTTCAGTATGACATCTTCCACAAAGTTTCTTATAACACCACGAGTCAGAGCTTGTCTCTCAGCAGTGTTTTGCATATCTACATTTTAATTTCTAATCACTGTTGCTCCTGTACCAAAGCAGATTAAACGTTCCTTCTGACAGTTTTCACAACCCCAGGCAGCACGCTGTTCCTCCATTTTTCCTCCTCTCCTTCCGCCCTACACTCTGTTGTTTTTCACTTGGGATTCCTCTAATTGGTCCAGAATCAGAAAATCTCAGACTGCACATCAGCCAGGAGGGAAGAGTCCAATTAATACCTTGGAAAAAATACAGACATCAGCCGCTGCTTTATCAGCCGCTGAGCAGAGATAAAGAGGCTGAGATAAAGATTTAGAAGATTTGGTTTTCTTGTTATGCTGTGATGAAAACAGGCTGCTGTTTAAGAATTAAGACTGATGGTTTTTGGTTGTGTGCAGGCATGTTTTCTCCCGTACGTATGATTGATGTGTGAGGGTAAATTGGTAAATGGACTGAGTTTAGCAGAACTTTTCTCATCTTTCTGGCAAAAAGCACTTTGACACTTCATCAGTTAAGGCCAGCTTTTATGCCTTTGTTTGTTGTTTTGTTCCTCAGTGCTTCTTGAGTCCCTGTATTCAGGCATTAGCTTTTGATCAGCCTCTTTGCCTATGCCAACAAGGCTGCTGGAATCAATGGCTTTGGGGAATAATTGCTTAGTTTGAGCCTGGGTCGTTGTTTTCGCAGACCAAATCCCTGATTCTTTAACCTCTGACTTCCCTCCTCTTTCCTCCCCCCTCTCTCTCCTTGAAGAGTTTCTGAAAATCTTGTAATGAGGTTATTAACTTGTTTCAAAAAAGTTGAATTTAGTAAAACTTTAAGTAATTTTCATTATAGTTCTTGAGCTTTGATGGTGTATGAATCCAAACGTAACTCTATATCTGCTGAATCTCAGTCAGAAAGATATTCATGTATACTGAAAGTCTTTGCATTCACTCAAAGAGATTATAAGAGAGTGTCTCACTTTCTGGTTGACTTTTTGTGCAGGTATCCCATCCAGTCACCCCGGCCAGGTTGCTATGGCGATCAGGAGGACTCACCTGGTGTCCGTAATTACGGGAACAGGTCCCCTGATGAGCTGTTTGATGTCTACTGCTTTGCTAAGCAGCTTCAAGGTAGGAGTCAGGAGCTTCAGCCATGAATTTGGGTTTATTCATGGATGGGTTCACTTAGCTGAGGGTGTGCAGCGCTGTAATCCTGTGACCAGGCTTTGATACTCTGTAAGCACAGAAAGGAAAATAACATATAGGGAGTAAGGGGACATTTTTAGTACTGAGAAGGAGAAATAAACATCATACTTTGTCATAGTCTGACCTCCTTATTGTCAATATATTCATTTGTTTTCAACTCTTAATTCCAGTATCTGTTCCTGCTGCTCATAGTTTTGCAAAACACACTGAACTGCTGGTGGATTTTCAATCATAAAGAATGTTCTTCTCACTCATAGTTGTCCTCTTTAACTTTCTTTGGCTGGCCCATATTTTTTTTTCATCACTTTATTTTACCCGTACCCATCCCACCTTTCTTCAGGTCTTACTTTCTTTCCTTTTTTTTTTTTTTGCTGTTGGTATGCTCGTCTTTCACTTAGACTTCTGCTTGCACCTATTTTGAATTCAAAGAACTGTCTTTTACAGTCTGTTCACTCTTATGTTATGCAAATATCCCAGCATTGCTTGCAAGACTTCTTTAATCCCACTGCTTTTCCGTTTCTTCATGCTTTGACAAAGTTGAGAAAAGAGAGAAAGGGAGTTAGAAAGAACTTAAACTTTTAAAGTAAACAAAATCACAAAAGTACCACCTCACTTATTTTGTAAAACCAATCAAAAACCTAAAACTAGGCCTAATGTGCCTTTGTGATTGTAACCATGCGATGCTAACACAGGAACCTGAGCTCTTTGTCTCCTTCTTCCTCCTCTCCCTCCAGGTGAAGTCTTCCACTCTGCAGTTCAGGAGAAGTTGAGTCTTGCCACAGCCTCCACCCACTGCCATTCACTGGGATCCCAGCTGGCCACAGTGGGGCAGCTCTACATGGCCTGGCAGGCCGGTCTAGACCAATGTGATCCGGGCTGGCTGGCTGACGGCAGCGTCCGCTACCCTATCAATGTCCCACGGAAGAACTGTGGAGGAGACGAGCCCGGGGTGAGGACCGTTTACAACAACCCCAACCGTACTGGCTTCCCTGACACTACAGCGCTGTTTGACGCCTACTGCTACACAGGTACTGATCAACTACAGACACAATCACGGTGATAGTTGCCATGGAAACATTGAGGGCTCTGGAGATTTGCTTTCCATTCTGGTTATTAATTAGCATGACATGTTTGTGTCACACCTGAAGTAGTTACAGAGAGATGGCTTGACGTTTGTGTCCCTTGATTGAATTGAAGGGCTTGTATGTTCACGACATGGATGAGAGAGTGAGACCGAACGAGAGAAACAGAACGAGAAAAGAAAGTGAACTATGAAGTGAGAGTCAGAGTATTCAGAGCTTATCTTGTTTTCTGACGGCTAGTGGCAGATTACCTACTGCTTTTTGAAAATCATTATTATTTATTTTAACTATTTCAACAGAAACAGAAAATGAGTAATACATTAATCTTTTTAATTGTCAGCTCATCAAATTATCTTTGGTGTAAAGCATCCTTGAATCCTTGAAATCAGAAGCATGAGAGCAGAGCAGCAGTCCATTTGTCAAGACAAAAGGCTGATAGATGAACCTCTTCATTGTTAGAGAGGAGAACACACAATGATATCAAATCCATTTACAAGTTGAATAAATCTGTTATATGTTGAGGTTAATAATACATTTTGTTCATGGGAATAATATTGTCCTCAATGCCTCATTAATATGCTATAGCAGACATCATTTAAATTAATGGATGAATCAAACCAACATGTGATAATCGTTTTCATTTGAACAAATTACAGCATGCTCTGAATCTGGCTCTGTCTGATAAGCAATAGCAGTTTTAATCCAATATAAGGAGGGATGTAAAGTGAGCTTCAGTGCTGTGCTGTGTACCGTAGAAAGGCAGGTCAGGTGAAAAACAGTGGTATTCCCTTTAGTGAAATTATTCTCTTGTGTGCTGCAGCCCACCAACCTGCAGGGGTCCAGGCTGCAGAATCCCAGACTTTGAACCAGAATGCCAACCCAGCAGCAGAGGCCATCTCCTCTATCACTGAAGCCCAGCACAGAGCCCCTTCCTCCATGACTTCTACAGGGACCAGTCTCATTGACCTGGATAATGCAGAAATCAACTCCAGTGCTGGAATCTACAACTCCTCTGAGATCTCTGAAGAGCACGAAGTCATCCACTCGAATTCAGAGGAAGGCTGGAATGAAAAGCAGCAAAGCAGGAGCAACCAGCCCAGCCAAGAGGAATCTGATGGCCAAAAGAGTGGCAACACTTTGGGAGGGACAAGGAGTCATAGAGGTTCTGCTATTGAACAAGAAGAGAATGGCCATTTTGGATCATCTGACATCCCTACATTACCCTCCATAGCTTCTTCCACTCCCCAGGCTCAGACGAGTGACAGTGTGTTGGCTGAGTTTGTGAGCTCTCTGATGAAGCCCTTTAGGAATTGGAGAAGAGGTGAGAGGATGGAGGACACAGAAAAGGGATCTCCAGAGCTTGAGGAAACAGAGGAAGGAAACCAGACACAGGGAGAAACACCCAGCAGAAACCAGAGTGAACCAAAACCCAGTGGAAACAAGGGAACCTTGGACAATGCCATCATGGAGCACAGGAGTGGCAGTTTTTCCTTCAGGGCTGCTACCAGTGGACTACAAAGTCCAGAGGACGGTCTGTCTGAGCAGGAGAAAGAGCTGATGCCATTGATCCCATTAGTGCCTGCAGTCCAACTCACAGAGCAAAGTGACACCACCACTCATCCAGGAGAACGAGCCTCCAGCAGCTCTGCTGACAACCCCCCATCCACTGTGGACGGTATGAGCTCCACACTGACTGTTTGTGTTTGTGTGTGTACAGATTTAAGTTCAACCTTTAATACTATCACTGAGAGGAAAATGAAAACAGACACTACTAGTTATGTATCAGAGAGAGGCATGGTACATTTAAATGTCACTGGTAAATATACAGCTTGTGTCATGCATCATGAACAGCACTTCTCTTTTCCAATCTCTTGTCCTTTCCCTTGTTTAGAACATTATGTATTCCTCATCGGGACAATTTGAAGTATCAGAATACATTAAATTAAACAGTAATTGTAAACAAACAAAAGAGACAACCACAAACATGAATTTTATTGTAAAGTGAGTGTTTGCAAACACACAGTTTGTATTCTTTTTTTAAAACAAAGTAAAGCTGCATTCCAAATAATGGCTTTAAAACGAGTCAAAGTGAGTATTGAACTGGAAAAAGAAATCAAATCAACATAAATGAAATAAGTGATAAAACTAAAAGTAACCAGACAGGGTTAAAAAAATCTATCTTCAAACACACAGAATTAAAGAAGAGTTTGAAAAGGCGAGTCACATGCAGGGGTCCATTGTTAGTGTGCACTGGGCAGAAGAACCTGAAGGCTCTGTCAGACAGGTAACATCCACAGCAGAGTGAATTACCCTCAGGAATGCTGCAGTACACTACAACACACCATAGGATAGATAAGGTCAGCATTCACCCTTTTCAGCTGTCTTCTTGAAGGTAACGTGACATGAACCCAAAACCACTTACTCGGTTTTAAATCTTGAAGGTTGTTAGGCAAAAAAACACAGGAGAAATGCACCAACTGTAAAGGAAAATTAGTCAGAATCTAGTAACTAGCATCAAGTCAGCTTAGCAGTGAAAGGTAGTGAAATTTATAGATAGATACTAAAACTAAAGAGCTTTGTAAAAAAAAAAAAAAAAAACGTTTAATGTCACTATGAATACCACTATTAACACATCCTTGGTATCAGCTCGAGGAGCAACAAAGAAAGACTGATTTCTCTCCCAGACAGCCAGAGGAAAGATTCAATAAAGATGAGATGCTTTCCTCATCTCATAATTGCTGGTATTATTAATATAAATACTGACTGATGTGCTGAAAGCTGATGCCAACCTGCAAGGTACAAATAAAAATTCAAGCTATAATCTCCTTACATTATCCACAGCAGTATCTAATGAATGTTGAGGTTGGGTTGATCTGCCATTCCCTCCACCTACGTAGGTCTCTGCCAATTAAACCACATGTTTCTTAAAGTAGGAGGTCATGATCACTACAGTGGGAAAGCAACTCTATAGTAAATGAGTAGAACAAGAAGAATGGAAGAAAGAGGGTAGATGGAGAAAGAGGGGTGGGGAATTATTACTCTTAAGTGTTACTGTGATGGAAAGCTGAAAGCTGGTATTTTTTTTAAACTATCATCACTAAACTATATTAACTCTGCTGCTGCACACCTCGGGCTATGCCTTGGACCTCAACACTTCTTAGTTAGTAAAGGAGCCATGTTGCCTCTTTGATAGAAGGGGGTGCAGAGCTTTGTACTGTAGACAGGATATCAAAGAAAGACGAGAAACTGATTCAATCTTTTTTGAAAATGTAATAAAGATGCCTGAATGTAGAGAAATAACCTAAACTGTTAAGCATTTCACAACTTTAGAATTTTGTAGTGATTAGTCTCAAATAACAGCATGTTGAATTTGAATGAACTACACTCAAGCTGAGCTATCTGTCAAGAAAAACTCTGTCTTCTTCACACCAGTCTCCTCTAACTCACAGGCTGGAATTTTATAACATAAGACTAAGAGGTTTGTGCACTGACAGTGTAGATGCTTCTGACATGATTCAAACAGCCTTGCAATAACTTCCCCTCCGTCTCTTTTATTACATGCCATATCTGTAGATGGGATGAAGCTCTCTCTCTCTGCCGTCAGCCTCCACTCACAATTTAATATCATGTCTGCCTGACTTGAGTAATTCTCTCTGCTCTCTTACTTCAGTAAAATGGAGTTAACACAGCAGAACCTCTAACAGTGGAGGCACACAATTATCATCTGAACAGGGTTTATTAGGAGTTTGTTTCGTAGCATTCCAGTGTGAAGTTTCCACCAAGCTGCCCACCAACAGAGTCACATCATCAGAGAGGAATTTAAAGTGTGTTCCAAACGGCACTATAAAATCTGTTTCAATGTCTCTTTTTGTTAATTACATGTCTCATTTTATATCAGATCAAACCAGATTAATGTTTCATTATTCTCACTAGTATGTGCAGTTTGTATTATTAATAGGACAATTAGGCTGGTGACACGGCTCAAATGGAAATGAACCTCAGGCTCATAAAGCTCACTTAAGCACAGTTAAACGAGCGACCGTCTGAACCATGAAAATCCATATTCATGTTTTATTTATGCACTTATTTGTTTATGTTCTCCCTATCTGGGTTATTTGCTTTGCCGTGCACACCCTCTGCTGTATCACTGTACCAGACATATCAGCTGAACTGAGCACAGCCAAGTAAGCATTGACGATGAGCACTAGCTGGTCCTCTCAGTAACACCACTGCGCTGCTTCCATCAGTCTCACAGAATGAATAATTGATGCTGCAGACAGTGTTTGGTTTTAAGCTGTAAGCTGATAAGGCAGTGGACCACTTCATCTAAATAAACAGGTCTAAGATAGGAGCTTGATGCGAAGCAAGCAATTTGCTTATCATATCCCAAGTGCTCCTGTGTTTTTCCACATGGCTTCTCTCACCACTGGAGTGTGTTGCTGAAGGAGGCTGTTTGGGGTAAAATAATCTAAAGAGTGTGAAATTACTTTGAATACATCCTTTCATCCCTGTGGTGTGTGTTTGTGTCTCTGTGTGCTTACATGTACACATATGTTTATGGGAGTCCTAAACGCTGGTTGCCATCCATACACTTCAGAAACTTTAATAGCTGTACTGATCAGCTCCACTGGTAGGAAAAGAAGTCCAAAGCTTCAAACTCGCTGCCTGTATATTTCATTAAACTTCCATCAGCCAACCAATAATATCAATTTCTCTTCAGCTTAGAAACATAAAACATGAAGTGAACCTCACTTATGGCGTTCTAAAGTTTGTACTCATGTACTCTTTCAACATACTTCAAAAACACTTTAAGGGACTTTGATACAACAACTTGTAGGTTGTTTGACACTCTGTTCCTCTAAACCTTGGTTTGGCTATGGCTTATTTAATCATAAATATATACAATGGTAGGCCACACATGACTCAAATCCAAACTGGTGACTCACATTGTTGATATTACCAGGCTCATGTTTGCATAATCATCTTAAACTGTGCTCTCTATAGAAGTCATCTGTGGCTCATGTAAGCCAGACTGGAGTTTAATTGCTTATTTCATGTCCATAAAATGAAATCCACTCCCACCCTCAAAATGAAATTATTTTAATCAATTTATTATGTCTCTGTGTTCCCTTTAGTATTCATTGCATCAAGTCCCAATGCGACATCACTGCCGCGAGAACATGTCAACATATCTAGACCGCAAGCTCCCGGAGGAACCTCAACTTTTGATCCCAGCCACAGCAGCTACTTCCACTCCATTGAGTCATTACATGGCTCCAAACTAGGCCCTCCTGAAAACAAGGGCTATGTGGGCAACTACCCCACCAGAGAGCCTATGGAAGCCAAAGCAGGGCCGCTCGAGGTGATGACACTGCCCACCTCCCTTCGACAGGACAGTCCAGGATACTACTCAGGCCAGGAGAGGGATCCGGACAGAGATGATGCTAACAGTCCATCACCTGTCAGGACCACATCAGGGGAGGAGAGGGAGATGGAGGGGAGTGGTGAAGAGAGCAACTTCCCTACTGAGTTTGGATTTAAAGTCAACAACTATGACAGCAGTAGGGTCAAACTGAGTCCTAAAACAGAGGCTTCACCAAGCCAGAGCCAGCCTGAGCTTGTGACTGTGGCAGAGCACACCACTTTGTCCTATTGGCAGCTGTTGGAACAACCAACCACACCACCTGAGGGATCCCAGGAAGCTGGCACAGCAGAGGAGGCCAGGGGAGAGATCCTCTATGTCAGCCAACCTACAGAGAACCTCTCCTCTGCTTCTTTAGGAAGAGGAGAGGGTAGCTCAAATTCAGGTTTCACACCTATTTTCAAGAAGCACAAAAAAGGCATGAGTAGAAAGAAAGCAGTGTCTACTACACCTGGAGCCTTAATGGAAGTGCTAACAACCTCTGAGCTGACCACAGTGCAGCTGAAGACAGATTCTACTGTCACAGAAACCACCACAGAAAACTCCTTGTACAATCCCAACACCAGGATACCATATATTTCCATTTCATGGGTTCAAGAGGAGAAGCAGGAAACGAAAAGCATTCTTGATTTGCTCTCAGCAACTCCAGCACCCAGTGAAGGGCCTCAAACATCCACTGGTATAATTCAGTTGATAACCCTTGCTTCAGACTCCATTGTTGCTGCGACAGAAATGGAATCCAGGTCTGCAGTGACTGAGTCCTTTGTGGTTGGAAGTGGGTGGACATCTTTCAAGGGTAAAAGCACAAAATCTGACGAAAGCAGAGCTACAGTGACACCAGATGAGAAAGACAGCAAAGAATCCAAAAACCCCTTTGGATTTCTCGTACCCAACTGGACCTTTTGGTCAGGTATGTAAACTCTCTGATGTTTTTACTATCTAATAATTAACCAATTATTTAATCAAACATGCAGCTCACCAGCATTGCCCCTTTGTCACAATTCTGTTTGTGGTTTTCATTGACATAATCTCAAGGTGCAGCAGGGGAGGACGGTCTCCAGCTTGAAAGTCTCAGAGTTCCATCTTTGCTTTTTGCAGATGATGTTGCTCTGTTGGCTTCTTCAGGCTGGGACCTCCAGAAGGCATTGGTTTGCAGCTGAGTGTGAAGCGGCTGGGATGAGAGTAGGCACCTCTAAGTCCAAGGTCATGGTTCTCTGCCAAGAAACGGTGGATTGCTTTCTCTGGGTGGGGAGCAAGTTTTTGCCCCAAGTGAGGGAGTTCAAGTGTCTCCAGTCTTGTTCACAGGTGAGGGTAAAATGGATTGTGAGATTGACAGGTGGCTTGGTGCTGCGTCAACAGTAATGCAGGTGATGTACCTTGCGTTGAAGAGGGAGTTTAGTCAGAAGGATAGCTTTCTGTTTACCAGTCGATCTTGCCAACCCTCACCTATAGACATGAGCTATGGCTAGTGACTGAAAAAATGACTTTGTGAATACAAGTGTCCGAAAAAAGTTTCCTCCTAAGAGTGGCTGTGCTCAGCCTTACAGAGGGGGTCAGGAGCCTGGTCATCAGAAGGGAGCTCGAAGGAAAACCACTGCTTCTTCACATCGAAAGGAGAAAGTTGAGGTGATTTGGGCATCCTGGATGCCTCCCTTTGGAGATATTCCGGGTCTGTCTGCCTGGGAGGAGGCCTCGGGGGTAGACCCAGAGCTCGTGGAGGGATAATACATCCCATCTGGCCTGGGGACGCTTCAGGATCCCCCAGGAGGAGCTGAGAAATGTTGCAGGGTAGAGGGATGTTTTGGTCAATTTGCTTAGACTGCTGCCCCAGCCACCCAATCTTGAATAAACGGATGAAAATTGACAGCAATATTGAAATACACTGACAGCAACATGGCTACATGCCCTCCACCTGAGTCCTCTTCAAACTGCTTCAAATAGATACACCTCTACTGACTTTGTCTGTCTCTTGTTTTGTCATTCTACATTACCTCTCTATCTCCAACTCTGCCATACATCATGAATTCTTAATCTAAATTTGTTCTCTTTTTGCCCTGTCTTCCTTTCCTCTCCCTTCCTCTCATGTTGGTATGACAAACAGCTGCAGACAGCACTTAAGTGTGCCAAGGTTAGACCATCCAGGTCTTAGTGAGGTAATTAGGAGGTCAGAGTGAGGGCTATTAGGTGAACTGGGGAGAGGCAGAGACCCAACAAATCAATGGAGACTAATGACAAGAATGGACTCGTAATTGACTGCAGAATCTTTCTCACATTTTCATTATTGCTGCTGTTCACTTTGCTCTTTGTTTCATAAGTAACTCATCTTTCTTTTCACTCACACCTCATTCCTGAACATGTTGTTAACAGTCAAGTATGTTCCCTCAATTACCTTGACATTTGTACTGTGTTCCTCTCTAACTACATCTATCTATCTATCTATCTATCTATCTATCTATCTATCTATCTATCTATCTATCTATCTATCTATCTATCTATCTATCTATCTATCTATCTATCTATCTATCTATCCATCTATCCATATATCCAATTTTTCTTTCCATTCATGCCCATTTGACCTCCAACAGATCAAAGATCTTGGTCGGGGTAGATTCAGCACTGAATCACCTCTGTTGTTTGGTCATCCCCAAATATGTACATAAACAAACCAACACTGACTCTTGTCTCATAACTGTAACTAGAGCAACCATATTTGGTCAAGAGATATTTTCTATTTACAGCATGAGCATGGCAGAGATCTTATCATTGAATTTGACAATTCAGACATCAGCAAGAGAGGAAAACAAGGTGTCAATCTTCAGGTCTTTGCTATTCCCAGATAACATTATAACAGTATAACAGTATCCTCCTGCTGTTTATCACATAGGGATTTGTTTTCCAGGTACAAGGGGGGCTTTTTTGTCATTTATCCATTCTCCTGATGTGGTGACATTTGAATGGATTGGCCCTTCTTTTGTTGAATGATTAGAAGAAATGGGACCCTCCCTCTGAGTGACCTTTCAAGGTTATTAGTTATAGTCCAGAGAAAATTACAGCTATGGTTGTCTTCTCATTACAGCAGAGAGACAGAGGCAGAAAGGAAGGAAAGGGCAGGAGGATGGACAGATCTTGAGAGGAAGAATTAGTGGGTAGAGGGAGAGGAAGAGAGGGGTTAATGTGTCCTTTGTGACTCCTTAATGGAAATACATAAACCTCTTTAACCAATGATCAGAGAATATTTTAACACCTTCTAGCCATCTACACAAACTCTTTCTTGGAATACATTGTTCCTCCTTTTTTATCCCCTCTTCTCTGCCTCCTCCTCTCCTTCTCCTTTTGTCCTCTTTCCAGTCTTAAGTCATTGTTTGTTATCAGAACAGCTTCAGTCCTCTCCGTGTCCTATTTGGCCATTTATCAGAGTGATAAGATTCTGGTATATAATGCTACATCCAGCTTTCCAATTCCCCATCACTGTGGCCTGCAGCTAAACCCACACAGATGGGTGGACACACTCAAAAAAATGAAATATATGTGGAGAAACACCAGCATGCCAAGATTACTCAGGAGTAAACCTCGATAATCCATCCCACATTGCACCATTATAAACACCCACAGTGTATGTCTTAATCCTTCACTCTCAGGAAGCGGAAGCATTTCATTTGACTCTTTGAATTACTTAGATCTTGATTCACAGATTTTATACCTTAATCCAAAAGTTTTGTGACACCACAAAAGTTGCAAAAATAGTTTCTTGTGCAGAGTATAAGCCTAAGCTTTCTAAAGTACAGAAGTTCATTCAGTTGTTTGGAAGTTTAAGCCAGTGAAGTAATGCTGATAGTACAGTAATGTGTGATGTCTGCCCAGCTTTTGAATTACAAGTGCCAGTCTGGAAAAACTGGCAAACAGAGGACAGGCTGCAGGAGACGTACAGCCATCTTGACAACAACCCTGTCCCGGGCTGAAGATGGATCAGACCTCTGCAGCATCAATAACATGGCAGGCAGCCCTCAAACAGATTCCAGTGTGAAATTTAGAAGAACAGAGCCAGTTGGGTGAAGTGTGTGTCTGAGTGTGTGTGCGTGTGTTTGTGGAGGTTTGAGTGGGAACGAAGGAGATAAATGGAGACAGGGTCAGGCTGGGGTGGCATATTATCAGCTTGGGTCTGTGGATAGATGTGCAGTATGTCTGCTGGCTTCTGAAGACCTTGGCTCAGCTATCTGAAGCAGCAAGAGGGTAAATCCTCATTGCTGCATATAGAAGTCTATTGATTTTACTTCATTTTCCTCTCACCGTCTCCCATCTGTTTTTCTCTGTTCTCTTTTCATTCCTTACTGTCTTTTTTCCCTTCTCCCTTCAGCTCTCCATCTACCTGACTGTGTCTTTCATTACTCCTCTGGTTATTGTTATCACTCTCTACAGAATAATGTTTGATAGCCTCTTGAACTTCATTGTGATACATAAACAGGCAGTCAATTGATGCTGTCTTACTGTGTGTGTCCCCTGCATGATCCTTCGTTTCAGCAGGATACTCATCACTGCCCAGTCATCTCAGATAAATATGTCCTCAAACAAATCTACCACCCTGCTGTTTGATTCCTCTTCCTCTTTCATATTGTGTAATTCCATCCTTTTACATGTCAAACACTCTTATAAAATCTAACCCAGTGCTTTCGTCTGCTGTATATTAAATGAGTGGGATTTGATAAAGAGCAGCCTCGAGGGACCCTGAGCTCCATGATGTATGTGAGATGAATCAGTGTTACATACCATGTTAACCGAGCAGATGCTCTTCGTATCCTGTTCACCAGGGGGATAACAAAAAAACAAAGTGTTGGATACAGTGTACTGTGGATGGCTATATCAGTTTGATGTTGCAGGTTAGCTTCCTATTCAAAGCAAGTGTTTTTAACCCTGTTGTTGCTGGCCAACAAACTAGCAAAGGGACTATCATTGGAAAACCAGGTCTGTGGTCATGATGAGGACTGCAGATTGTAAACAGGCAGAGGACTGAAAGGCTTCCCATGCTGCAGAACAGAAACAAACTCTGAATCACCTACCTATGAGGTTATTCTAATACTATCACTAACAGACATGCTACCTGGCCTGGGTTAAATCTTTCGAGGGAGTTTTTAACTTTGAGTATTACTAAAGCCTGATTTATACTTCTGCGTCGATTGGACGGTGTAGCCTATGCATGTAGGTCTGCATAGCTCCAGTACCTATGCAGAGGCCTATGTAGCCAACATGCATCTTGTCCAAACTGTAACTACGTGTTGAAACTACGCGGACCACAAGCCCTGTGATTGGTTTGCTCGGCAGCATTGTATTTCCTGCATTTACAACACTTTAGCAGTTGCCGTCCATCTCCTCTCCTGTAACGTCTCCTCTCTATTCTTCCCTGTAAGCATTGCTGTATGATAAATAGCAACATATATAGGCTGTAAATAAACTTAACAAGTTCAAAGTGGCTGTGAAAATGTAAACAGAAAATGTAGCTGAGCCGGAAACAGGCGACCCGACTATCAGAGAGACCACTTTGCCCTCAAGCATTTCGGGGGAGAATTGCTGCGCAAGACGGACACAACAACGAACGAGTATGTAGTGCTCATGTCCACATTGGTTACTGCTGCATAGGGTTGACGCAGAAGTATAAACCAGCCAATAAGCTGGGCTAGCTTTCAAACACAGTTCTATATGAGATAAAAACAGAACAAACAGGATGAAGACGATGCATGAACAGAAGTTGTCCGTTTCTTGGAAGTTGAGATGTGCATGATGACATCAGGTTAAATTAGCCATTTTTATTTTATTCCCCCAGTAACATCAGTCAGTGTTGTGCACGCATGTGAGTAAGCTATCCAGCTAATACTCCTCTATCTGTCCATGCACTAAATTCAGCGCATTGCTTGGAAAGAGGATCAGGAAAATATCATTGAGTACTTCTGCAAGCAGCAATATGACTGTCAAATATGCAGTTTTGCAAAAGGCTTTTGGTTTTAAGAAGTAACTAAATAATTCAGTGCAGGCTTTGCTGAGCAGCAAGATAAAATCTCAAGCAAAACATCTGTTATCAGGCTTTATTGACATTTTGGGAATAAAAAAGTAATAATTTATATTTCTCAAATAAAATGAAACATTTTTGTTTGAAAATCTTTTGCACTATGACATATTTGACTTTCATATTCTGCAGTGAGTCAAAAAAACCACAGAGCTATCATAACCAGACGTTTTTGTGTCATAAAAATTCATAACTTTATCCTCGCTGTCACAACAAAACCTGATGATTATTCAGCCTCTAGGAGCTCCATCACAGGCAGCTCTGTTTTATCTCGAGATTGTATGACCCTGAGCTCTCATTATGGAGGATGGATGACTGAATCTCTTGATGGTTACTGGGAACAGATCCACAGCAGAACTGAAAAACAATTTTTTTTTGTTTGTACAAACATTTTGTCATCTCACAGCTCTCTAAAGATCAGACTCAAACCAAAGTGTTCACTTCACTCACACAATGGAAGCCAAACTCAAGGTTTTTAGTTTATTTGGGCACGGCATATTCTTTTTCATTTTGAATTCGTTTTGTTGTCACAGTGTGCTATGCTTAGAAATGCAAAAAGGCATGCCACAACATCATTTTTCCTTTCTTTTTTTTGTACTAGTTTGGATAAGAAGTTTACAACAATCATGTTGATTCCCATATCAGCCAAAAATCCTGAACATGTAATCCTTTGTAACAGAACAGAGGTAAACATTAGATCTCCTGCCAGTAGAAATCACCTACAGCCTCTTGAATCATTCAGTTTCGATCACCTCTCCTAATTTTGTAGTTTCAAATTTGCTGTATCTGTAAAATATATAATAATGGAGGATATATTTAGAGACATACTGTATGTCATCCCATTAAAAAGACAGTAAGAGATTCAGTGAGCAGGATTGTTTTGTCATTTCCTCCCTGATGAGTCCGTAACTAAGATTTCATTGTCAGGTCCAGTCTCAGGGCCCTGAGGGTGTAAGGACTTTCATAAAGCAGAAAAATCCCCTCTGTTTGCCAGTTATGAAATGATGGATGGATTGATAGAGACAGAGAGCTTGACAGGGAACTGTCGGAAGGAATATAATCCTGTGTGGAGTCATTGTGTGGCTTTGCAGAGAGGAAGAGTATAACCTGGCCGGGTTATGTCGGTACCTGTTACAATGCAGCATTCAGGAGCTATCAGATGAGACGTCAGGAAACTGCTTCCTTTTACTGAAAGAATATTTCACCTCTCTATCTGTATCTAACAGGTCTGTCCTCCTAGAGGACAAAGAATAGCGACACAACAGCAGTACAAAGACTTGTTGTTTGTCAGATCACTTCCACATGTCTTTTATTACAGAAGAAGAGCGTTAATTTAGATTTATTATAATGTGAAACTGTTCAGCAGACAGTGGTGAGTCTATTATACCTGTAGCACACCTAACAAGATTGAAATAGCAGCATTCCTGAAATGTTACCTTCACACTTTAAAAACTACTCCATATCCATCATTAACTCAGACAGTCACTGCCGTCAAGAATGGAGCCACCTGTCTTCAAGGTCAACAGTGAAATTAATATTCCAATGTGAAGTATTTTCTAACTTTCTGACTATGAAGGTGAGTGCAATTAGCTGTGTTTTTTTAGCTGTTGCATTGTCTGACTGGAGCAGTGTGAGGGGTGTTTGGTCCCAACTCTCAGCCACAAGGCATCATGCAGTAGCCAGCAGGTGGAAGGATGGAAGATCCCTTCATGTGGGGTTTATCAGACACAGCCACAGCTGTCCCAGTAGGGTACACTCATAAAGGCAAAAGTCTCAAGTGCTCGGAGTGTCTGAAATGGAGGTGGTGGTGGATATGAAGGTGTTAATTAGAAAGACTTTTTTTTCAGATTTCCTTGGTGGTTTTGGGGTTTTGTTAAAAGCAGAATTGTGACTGGCTGTGAAGTTATGTAAAGTAGTTTTCCGTTATTTAAAAAAAAAAGGTCTTTTGGCAAACCTCAGCACAGCTTGCCATCACCAAATAGGCTACTGTCACTTTGCTGTCAGAATAAGTACTTGATAGTCACCACAGTGGGAAACAAACACTGCAAGGTGAAGAATAAAAATGTGTGTGTACTGGGTGTTGATTTTTTTCTGCAGATCAAAAGAGCTGAAACTGAAAAAAACACAATAATCTGTTCTAAAAATATCCATGTTGACGCTTTATCTTAAATGCTTGTAATATTTTGTGTCTTATTTTGGCTTTATCTGATACAAGTCACAAACTCTTGCATGGTTCACACCATAAAAGATGTAACTGTAAATTAATAGCAACACATTATAAATACATTACTTGGAACAGACAGGTAGTCTCAGTCATTTGAGTAATCTGGTATTGATTTCGTTACTCATCATGCTTGGTAATAATTAATTCATTGTTGTAATGGATTACATGTGGAGGGTTTGACATCAAATATTGCTGTCTTGATTTCCACATGAATCTATCCCTCCCGTAACTTGACACATCTTCCATGTGCCAGGGAGGCACAATGCATCTGCAACCTTTTCTCTGCTCTGAACTCAGTGACTAGAGCAGTGGCTAAAAACAGTGACAAGGCCACAGGGAAAGTCATTTTATCATGAAAGCATAAGACAGATTCAGATTTTTAAAAGATTCCGGATATCTTCCAGCACACTAGCACAGCTTAAGATGTGAAAACTGTCCAGAAGCACTACTTTTTGAGTAGTGGTCTTGTCTGTCACATCTTCCTCTTGGCTCTATAGGCTGTACCTTTATTTGAGGTGTGTTCAATGCCACTTTGTTTTAATGTCAACACTTAAAAAAATAGCCTGAAACATCTTAATACAATCTCCTTGATTCAAAACATTAACTGTCTACTGGAGTGTGACTGACCACTTAGGGCACTGGCAGTAACTGAAACTCATCTAGTGAGTGACTCTCTGGCCTGTCTGAGGACACGTTGATACATGGTTCAAATTCCTACCTCTGAGTCTGTCTGCTTCTGTCTGTCTAGCCTGTCAGAGAGGTGATTCTTGGATTCTGATGGGTCACATCGATAACATCATGATCATAAGCTATGGAAAGACGTTCAATGCTGCCATTTATCAGCTTGCTTGAATGACGTTTCAGAAAGATATATACTTTTTTTTTTTTTATTATTCAATTCATGTTATACACTTTTCTGTTGTTTTTGTAAACATTATCACATTTGGCAATTTCTTACGTTAAGGGTGTTGGAAAATGGTGAGAAAGCTCTAGAAAAAAACCTTCAAACATCTAAAGAAACATACAGTATGTATTCAGGTTGGAGTAGCTGAACTGTCTTGGCATGTTCCATTCAATCAACATTATTAATGATTGCAATTGAGAACTGGTTCCATCCACAGTAGAACTGGTTTCATCTAGTTCGAGCCATTGACATAATTAACCTTAATGCTTAACAGTTCCATATACTTAGTACTGGCTTAATTTAATGCAAAATTACCCTAACAGTGCAACATACAAGGTCTATGGCTGTGTAATTTCAAGCAAAGGTAGAAACACCAGCAACATGCTGAAGCATTTGTCGATGCAGCATGGCTTTAGATGTCAGGAGTGCCATGTGTTTGTTACTCTAAACAGCCTTGCTTTGATTTAAAGTGACCCTGTTATCTGGGCTCTTTACATAGCAGCCTCTACCATCAGTGTATGAATGTTGTGTGGATGGGTGAAAGTGACATGTAATGTAAAAGCACTTTGATTGGACAGATGACTGCAGAAAGAGCTGTATAAACACAGTCTGTTTACCATGATGTAACTACAAAAACGCAAAAGAAAAAAGACACAAGCAGGTGAAAGTCACCAGGCATTGGCACAAAGCATGCAGGCTGTGGAAAACAGGATTTAATGAGAGAATCAACAAAGAATTGGATCAATAAGTACAAACTGATAATGCATTTGTATAAATACAATCTTATCAATCTGCACCCCTTATCATTACATGGGTTTTATTTAATGGACCACTGTTGCAGACTGACAGACTTCTCAAGTGACGGTATGAATATTTGACACCACAGACTCATTGAACCAACACAGTGATGATACCAATGACTGTATCAGACCCATACTTTGGAGTTTAGTGCAGTCGCCCATATGGCTCTTGCTGCTTTGTGAGCCTCAGTACCTTTTAGAGAAGTACTGTAGCATTAAATTTTAACAGGGAGCTCTTGCTGGGCCCAGGTGATGGCTTATCACGCTCAGAGATGAGGAACACTTGAACAGGCAGAGGCGTGATCTCTGTCTCAGCAAAGCTATTACAAGCTTCAGTGAGTCCAAGCACAACACTGTGCTGGGTGATAAGCAGGTGTATAGACAGTGAATGTAAAGTGTGTGTACAGTTTAGTCGTGTAAATGTGTGTGTCTTACCCGTTTATTCATGCAGAGTTCAGTGTTTCTGTCAGCACAACCTTTTCTGCAGGCTTCCATTATGTTGAATTTGCTAACACTTAACTTCAGACTTCATACGGTGCAAGACATTTCTCTAATCTCAATCCTCTTTTTCTGGTCCAGTCTTAATCCTGGTGTATGTTTGAGTTGACATCAGGGAGTAGCTTTCCAAATATGTCACAATGCTAAGATTATTACCCTCCTGAGAGACTCGTAAAAATTTAAGATGATCCCACAGAGACATCAAATGTCATGCAGGGAAACATATTTCAAGAAAACTTGCACAGGACTAAAGAGTTGTTGCAGTATCTGCTTAGTTTCAGGAAGAGAACCTTACATTACCTACTCTGTGAGTAGCTCAGCTCTGACACATAAACCAATGTAAGGCTTATATTTCTCTCTTTTTTATTATATCTCTACATATGTTTACGCTGAGGGCTATATCTCTTGCTTCCCACCTCTGCCTTTCAGACTTTGGCTTCAACTCTTTCTCGTTTCCTTCCTGTCATCTGAATGGAGAGACATAAAGAGAAGCATGGAAGGGCTGATTTATTTTAGGACCAGTGTGTAATTAATCATAAGCTAGCAGCAAGCATTAGAGGGGAGGAAATGTCTGACTTTCTGTCCACCCCTAGCTTTTCTCACTATAATGTCATCCTCTTTTCTTGATTTAGATTTGTTTCACTTCTCTCTGTCCCATGATCAGGGCCCTCCTCTCTCTTTTCTTCATATGTGGGTTCTGAATCTGGTTTGCATATTAGTTTTTATGTTTCAAGTAACACACTGAATCCTTATAATGAAAACAGCACACTGTCATCCAAAAAACCATTGCCTTGAGCTGAATTTGTAAAAACATAAGTCATCATATAGGATTTGCAAGAATAGAACATTTGCAAGTTCCATATCTGCTCCCATGATATGTTGCTCTATTCACAGAGTCCATAACTATTGCTCAATGTCTGCACTGGACAAATGACTTCAGCAACAAGTCTGCAGGCCACAGTTTTAGAACAGATGGTCAAGACACAATCTAATTTGTGTCTTTTGTTGTGTTGCTATGCATTGCATAGCTAACGTTTTGTTAGCTAGTTAGCTAATTGCTCTGTCTACTCTTTGAATTGCAACACAGCTTCAGATAGCAGGAGGAAGAGGGTAGGTAGGGAGGAGAACTGATAAAGAAGACAACAGGACTCTGTAAAACTGTGTCAGATGTGGATCATAGTGATTGGGATGACAGTGCTAGTCTGTGAAAATAACATTAGTGACACTAAGTGAAACACAAACAAATATCAATATAATTATTGTGAACTCGCCGCGCCAAAATACAACTTAACAGATCTGCTACTGTGACTGTCGACTCTCTGTCATGTTGAACTGTGTATAATGCTTAAAGGGCCTTCGTCACCACAGATGTTTTGACAAAGTAGGGAAAATATACAGCTGACAGCTTTTTCCTGCACAGGCATTGACATATTTCTGTAACACAATGTGAGAGGCAGGGTGAAACTGTGTTGCATAAACACAGTCTTTCTCAGTTTTCTTGTCTTTTCTAACTTATTTGTTTAATTGATCTCAATGTCTGGAGCAACATGTAACTGCTGCTTAATTTATAGTATGATAAGATGTATGTGCTAAATATCTACCTACACACATAATCAAAATTTTTTGAACTCACTGAAATTTAACCATGATCTTTTAACAAAGATGTTAAATTTCACAGTGGATTACAGAAAGCGGACATATGAAACTGATGGTACTGAAAGTATTTTTGAATAGTGTTTGGTGAGAGTTCTCCATGTTTGAGTTTGACAAGGGTTGCCATCACACCATCTTATTTTAAAAGAAGACACTAGCATTAAAATTAGGTTCTGTTTTGTATTAATAATCCCACTTTTCACCTATTTTTCTTTCATGAAAACACACTGAAGATATTGTCATTGACATACAGCTGAGTTACCTTTGTTATAGAGTGACAATAAAATGTGTCCAGTCATACAAAAGTCCTATCAAATCAGGTATTTTGTATGGTCAATGGTCTTCTGGTCAGTTAGGAAGTTTTCTGAATATTTGGCTGTCACACGATAAAGATTTTTGGTAAAGATCCTAATAATATATTGGTAAAATTGTTTATTTAAATCGCCCTGTTTCCTCTCCTCCTTTACCTGATACACCCAGGCAAGTCCACATTTTGAATATCCCCTGTCTGTTTATCTTGTATGATGATGTGACATGCATGACTCAGAATTTGCAGCTTCAAACATTGTATGTATAGATGTATGTACGGACAGATGGACGGATGGATGGATGGATGGATGGATGGATGGATGGGTGGATGGATGGATGGATGGATGGATGGATGGATGGATGGATGGATGGATGGATGGATGGATGGATGGATGGATGGATGGATGGATGGATGGATGGATGGGTGGGTGGGTGGGTGGGTGGGTGGATGGATGGAGAATGATTCAAAGTGTTTATTTCCTTCACATTTTTTCTGTATTTCTTCTCCTTCATTCCCTTTATAGAAAAACAACCAGTTAATCAAATCACCACATCCTGTGTTTCTATTTTCTGCGTCCTGCACTCCCCACTGCTAGCTGCTTCCACCATCTCCATCAGTACATCATTAACCTTCAAGCAAGGGTTTTGCATCACACATAGTTCTGTTTATTCCTCCTGCAGTTGATTGATGAAATGATCTATCTCTACAGTTTGCCTCTTACCATTTTTTAAAGTCTGTATTCCCATCATCCCTCCTGTCTTATATATCAACAGTAACCTCTATCTTCCTGTCTCACAGGAAACTAGACCAACACTAGCTATTCTGAGTACACCATCAGCCTGAAATGAGTCACGGTCAGACAAAATATTTTGAGATACACACATAGACACTCACATACATATTCAAATGACAGGATGCCCAGACTTAGAGGAGAACTGCACTCTGCGTTCTGCACAGCATCTATTTGCTCATACATCATTAAGTGGGTCTGGCTGTTATTATGTGGAGGATGCAGTGTATTAGATGGTCTGACAGATTGTGTCAGGAGCTGCAATCCTATCAGGATTAGATAATAAAAAAAAAAGTCAATCTGGCCAGTTCCCTTCAGTCTTTTTATGCACACAGAATAAGAAACCCTCCTGTCTGCTCTGCTCCCTAACCGTCCCTGTCAGATTAACTTTCTTCCTCTGCCCCATCCTAAAATATAAGAGCAATAATTAGGACTTCATATATCCTCAATCTCTGTCATTAATCTGCCAAAACATTTATAGTTATAGCCCAGCAATGTAAAATGTGCTTATTACGTCCTCGGTGAGACAGTAGTGCGCTATAAATGGCTCATCAGGAGGACCATGGAGGAGCAGGGGGAGCATAGCAGGAGGGGTTCAACTCAGCATTGTCTTTTGCTTGGTGGGAATTAGTCAGGGGGGTACAACAACACCTGATCCCTCAACTTGTAGAATGTCAAAGAAACATTGAAGGATTTTCTGTTGTTTTCCATCTCTGTGAAAGATAAAACATAAATTCACATTAATCAGTTAACCCTCCCACTGTTCCCACCCCCTCTGTCTCTACAGTTGAGAATAACCCCTGCCAGACAAACCCATGCCTCCATGGAGGGAGCTGCCTGCAGGAGGGTGATGGCTACAGCTGCTACTGTCCTCAGGGCTTCTCTGGAGAGAGCTGTGAGATTGGTGAGTCACCTACCGGTCGGGGAGACCTCAGAGGTCACAGATGTAGACACAGAGTGGCATAAGGAGAAGAGAGAGAGGCATATGTTTCGATACGTTTTACCAGATGTATACTGACTGTGCAATAAAACCCATGCTGGGGAGGAAAACACCAGCAGGTTCCTTCTTGTGCATTTTTTAAATGCTTTATTTGGAGGTAGAATTCCCTTACCAACATGAGTGAGGGTGTTTAATGTTAAAAAGGGTTTCCCTGTCGGGTTCTCAGTAGCTCACTGACCAAAAGTAGACAAGGACTATCAATACACTGCCTGTCAGCCAGTTGTGACCGAGGTTGTTGGATGTGTGCTGTTTTTGTGTGTTTTCTCCCTCTTCCCCAGAAGTAATAGGCAGCTCATCTTTCCTTGCAGCTTTAACTCAGCCGTGTGATGGGAGAGTCTCGTCTTCAGTGCACAGCTTTGCAATGCTGTGGGTGTATAAGTTTGCATTGGTATGTCTGTATGTGTTTGACATGCAGTCACAGTAAAATACACAGGCCACAGAGGAGCCCTAAGCTCAATGAGGTGTGGTGTATCTAATGTTAGTGCTGGAGCAGTGGCACATGTTGCTGCAGATAATAAACAACAAAAAGAAGGGGATGTGGCATTTGTAGCAGTCTTTTTGCTTTTTCTGACACTTCCAGCAACATGAACCTCACAGGGCTCAACTGGGCTATAAAATGTCACCTTTTTAAATAACTTTTGTCAAAGGTATTTAGTCAGGCCTCTGAATGGTGTAGAGTTATTCCAGTTTTATAAATAGATTATCTAAGTGAAATAACTTCATAATTTAGAGAAAAAAGTCACAAAACAGATGCACATTAATATTTCTTATATCTAAACAAAACACTAAGTTTCAAATTGTGAGGTGATAGTCTGTTGGGATAATCCCAGGATGAGACCATAGACTGCTCTGAATGGCATGTTAAAAAAATTGAGTATTGCTCAAGGGATTTGCTCAAATCACTGATTAGTGTTTCTCTAAAAGAGCATACTAAACATAATACTTACGGAAACAGAAATGTCCTCTATCCCTTTCCAAACCATGATCGGATTTGAGGCAATATGTCATAATTTGTAATAATTGTAAATCGAGAAACACGACTTAGTAGCATGGCAGCAGCGGAGGAGGCTTCTGGAGTGCTGGGTTCCAGAATGCTGGGGGAGAGGCGTACCTGAAAGGAAACATACCAGAAGAGATAGTAGCTGAAAGGAAACATACCAGAAAGAGGTTGTAAATAAGATTTTCAGAGACATCAATCTGCTATAAGTCAAGATTTTTTGAGCAGTTGATCATGTGAAGCTACTACAAAGCTACTCTATCAAAGGAACACCAGAAAGCCTGAAATACTTCCTCTTTAAGGGTCAGTCTTCATGAGCAGAGGTCAAAAAACAAGGGTCAGAGGAAATGAGAGACATGTTGTCTTGGTTCCAATCATCAATAATCTTAAATTCATAATACCCAAAAGAACATACTTAACATTTGGGTATGCCTGTGATTTGAGATTATTGGAGATCAATCAACAATGAATTTCACACAGTGGTTTGTAATGATTTGCGGCATTCACTTTGTTTTATGTTTGTTCTCAAATAAGATGAAACTCAGTGGTATTTAAGTAGCATATAGATTAAATTACAACATTTCAGACTTTACTGAGAAAACACACACACACAGACACACACACCACACACACACACACACACACACACACACACACATTCACAAGGGATATTAATTTATTCTCTTCTTCTTCATTTGTGTTTCTTTTCTTCATTGTATTTCTCAAAGGACTTTTAATTACTGTCCCAAGTGTTGTGATGTTGATTACGTTGCCAAGCAGCTGCATATCTGATGTTTCCAATATTAATTACAGCTAAAGGCAGTTCAAGGCTAATTGGTGGTGACAACAAATGCTTGACCACAATTAAACTGACTAACCACAGTGCTGCTATGGAGGAATTACATCAAACTGTTGCCTTCATCTCTGTGTTGCAGTTCCCATATGGAGCTCTTATTTCCACCTGATTGTTGTGTTTGGGGCACCAACTTGAAACTTACTTGAAAGTATTTTTTTCCTCTTTCAGTTCCACACAACTTTAGATTCATCCACTACAAACCAATTCCTCCTGCGCTACTTCCCCCCTTCATGTTAAATTAAGGAAAAATTAGGCAGTAACAACACAGCTGCAACACACCTCTGTGGCTGTGTGCAGGACGAGGCTGGTAGCTGCAATTATTTGAGAAGGGCTGTTTTGGGGCGCTGCATTATTGATGACCTGAGTTTCTACTGTAGGTCTGTAGTTTTTATTTATGAGGATAAGAGAGAGAAGAAGCTGTGGACATCTCAGAAGTTGTGCTCATGCTTCACTAGATCTTTAGAGACTCCTTCTCTTCATCCATGTTCCTAATTTGACCTAAAATGATTTAGGGGTGTAAGAGAAAACATCTGGACAGTCATGTGCAACACTTTTAAAACTAAATAAAAGTTACAAGAGTCCTTCATGATCATCAGGATCATTTCGTAGAGTCTAGATCCTGCTGCAGTGCTCCACAGAATCTACCTATAAAGTTCAGTTTGATGAGTCTGACAAGTGGACATCTCTAAGTCATCAACAAAAAAATGTCCGTTCTGACTGTTTGCTTCTCTGGCAAAATATTGAAAAGATTTAAGAACATCAGAGCAAACTTTTGCATCCTTTTGTGTCATCCTTCTGCTTGATTGATATCCATCTCACCTTTCTTCTTTTGACAACAACTTCATCATTTGTAAAGTACAGTGACTGGCATTGTTGTCTTATTCTTATCGTAGCTTCAAACAACCTAAATATCTATGTCAAACACGAACGCTTGAAGAGATTATAGCCACAGTCAGAATTAATAAGGTGTATGACAAGTTAAAATGCAAGTGATGTCTACTAAACCACGTTCTGCTCTATTTTCCTCCATAAAATGCATCCAATAACTTAACAATTCCACTCATCACTCACAGTGGACGTGTCTGAAGTGGCATTCAAAGTGGAGTATGCAAAGTTTATTTAGATTCAAGAACACTCAGAGTATCAGCAGCATTGAGTGATTTGTATTAAAGGTTACGACAGTGCAGATACAGATAGAATGTTTTTACATTTATATTAAGTATCTTTATTTTCCTGAAGGACCTTACAAATGAAATTGAATTCCTTATGACAACATCAGGTATTGTGGTGTTTTATTGTAAAGATAACACAACAACCTGTGTCAGTCTGTCTCTGCGCACAGGTTGACAAATCATTGTGATTCTGACTGCAGCAGGAGTTAGAGAAAATTATTCCTAGTGAACTGCTGTTTGTTCTTCAGAGTGACCTCAATCAGCCATCTGTCAGTCTGTTAGTCAAGAGAGAGTGAGAGAGAAAGAGAAGGAAAACAACGATGAGACAACTATGTGTATGGAGATTAGCCAACACATAAGAACATCAATATAGGGTCACCTTTGTTGTTTTTAACACAGGGTCAAGTCTAGTAGCTTGTTCTGTCAGGGCGCTATACTATCCTCCTTTCTTTGAATCCTGTACATCTTCTCTCCATCATAAACCTGTCTCACAGCAATGTCCATTGTTTGCAGGTTGGAATTGAAGAGAACTAAGCTGCTTCAGTGAGACTTGGAAAAGAACTCACAGGGTGACTTCTGAAGTGTCAGTTCAAACATCTTCATCTTATTTTAAGCTGAAGTGTTTTAATACAGAATTTGTGTTTGGCGTATGGGCTCCGAACCTCATTACTCCTTGCAGATTAATTTATATGAGGAGAAAATTGAGGAGCAATGAGATTGGACTAACCCCCATGGAGTCCCTGGATACTGGGGAGGAGGTGGGTTTGGAAGTTTGCACCCAGCACTGGAGCAGGGCAGCAGTAGCACTGGCAAAGAAGAGGCAGAGGCAGAAAGACTTGCAGCTTAAATATACTGCCAAATGAGAGGATGTTGAGGTCAGCTGATAGAGTGGATGACATACATCAGCACATAAATCAGTGCTGCTCAGGTTGTCTGCTTGTAGGCAGCACTCTATTTATGCCAAATTGCACTTTTTGTACTCCACTGTCTTAACTGTTATTAGTATTAGTGTTCCTGTTTTATTTCTCCTAAACTTGCCAAGGGAATCAGAATGAAACAAAGAAACACACACATATATATCTCATCATTACCTATCAATTACTTTCAGTCACATAAACGGGTTCTTTTAAGAAATCCCAGTTCGCTTTCTACCTTATTGTTTCCTATGCATTCCTTATTTCTCTCTCCTATCCTTGCCCTCTAGCATGCTGTTCTACTGCACACCCGCAGTACAGTACTGTAGTGGAATTGCTCTGCAGTGCAGATATTAGGATGGACAATCCCCCCTAACCCCAGCATTTCACCCTAACACATGTTGCGTCCAACCACACCTCCCACTCTCAATGTGCTTCCATTGTCTCTCATGCTCTGTATTTTCCGGTCAAAGGCAAATGCAATTATTCATACAGCATATATCTGTACTCATGCATAAAATGAAACTCATTCAAGCTCACACACTCGCTCACCTGGGTGCTCCAATTGCTCACATGAATGAGCAAATAATGCTTACGTTTTTCGGTCTTTTCCTCATTCACTCACTCACTCACTCATGTAGACCTGACCTCTAACACAGTCACATGCACACACCTGTTTGAGAATGTTTTATATTAAACAAACCCAAGATTATATGAATGCTTAACTCATTTTTAAAGAGGCCGAGTGAAACGCCCCTGCTGGGCTTCTGTATGAATTCATCCTCTGAGACCCACTCCTCTCAAATGATTGAGCTTGAAAGATTCATGAGGTTGAAGCTATTAATATCATCGACCACTAACCCACCTCACCACATACAGTATGAGCCTTGATGTCAAAGAGGTGGGTAGAATAGTAATAATACAGGCTGTTGCTGAGTTAATGAATGTTTTATCATACATACACACTCAGGCATCTTTGGAGCTAAATATATTGTTTTTGCCAAGTTAAAGTGAAAGTGGTTCTGAAATGTTGGAGGAAATAAAGAAAGTAAGATACAGAAAGATCCTTGGTGAGTTGCAGGGCTGTGAATAGGAAGACAGATGGAAAGGGCCTATGCTGCTCCACTTCTCCCTTCCGGACATCCCATTCATTTCTTCATTAATGATAGAATGGATTTGTGTGTTTGGTTCCAAGTCTTCCAAGTTTTAGTGCTGAGGTTACAGAGTTTTACTGATTTTTCAGTCTCTACTTTTCTCCTGGTTTGACTGCTGATGCTGGATATAGAGTGAAAGAATGAGAAATGATTAAATTTATGATTTTGATTCATGTAATGATGAGTGATTTAATAGATCACGTATTGGACAATAGCTAGAAGAAAAACAATAGGGTTGTTAAGGAAAATGGATATTTTAGATAATTTACAAAACATATTTTGATTTGTAGTTCGTATGGATCTTTGTGTTTGAGCACTGAGTCTGTGCTGAAATGATGAACTTTATTTGATTGTACTTAAAGATAAAGATAAGATAAGATGAGATATACTTTATTTGTCCCCCGTTGGGGGAAATTTATTTTGTTACAGTAGCTTACAACATGGGACAGGGGAATACAACAATGTACTAACATAGTTAAAAAATATAATAACAGTAATAATAGCAATGACAAGGTTAAAATAGAATAAAATAAAATAGAATAAAATAAAATAGAATAAAATAAAATAAAGTAAAAATAAAAAAAATATGGCAACTATTACAGATATATACACACTATGTACACTTTTATCTGATAAATAGATGAGGTAAGTTATTGCACGATAAAAATTGCACCAGGTTATTTAAGAACAAACATACACAGTATGAAGAACAGTTAGATTCAGATGGATACAGCAGTTATTTGTGAATGTGCCAAGTCACATAGTAACTTCCATGTAGTGTAATGAAAGAGACAACAAGCTAGGATTTACATGGTTGCAACAGCATCATCAAATGTTTTTTTGTGGTGTTTGTGGTCTCATGCCTGTTCTATTCTGTTTTCTTTAAAAGCTGAGAATACATTCTTGATTTCTAGAATGTATGTTCCTTAAGGAAACTTGTGTCAATGGCCACTCCAGATTACACAACACGCATTTCACAGTGGTCTGCTTCTGCAGTAACTACGGACGTTTGACAGGCCTCATCTCCCTCTCCCTGATATGTGTCAGTGTAATACTCTGTTACGTACCTGTGTGTTGGAGTGTCCGCAACACCCTGATTGACTGTGCTTATAAACTCATGTCGGCAGTTTCTAGTTCTGCTAAGGTGAAAAGAGAGGAGACGTCAGAGAAGATGGAATGTACAGCCAATGAACCAGTGCAGGCAGAAGACAATAGCAGCTATATCAGATATGTAAAAGCAGAAATACAATGCTATCCAGTGGACCAATCAAAAGGCTTGTGGCTTGTTGTTTTAACATATTAGATTTCGAGGAGGTGCACGTCAGGCTTCATATTTGGGCATAGACTCCTGTGGAGGTACAGGTCTACGTAAATCTATGGCAAATGCTACAGCTTATAGTAGATAGAGATGTATAAATCAGGCTTTAGAAAAAACACAAGGTTGAAACTGATATTTATATAGTGCATATTCTTAAGATGTACCATTATCAAAGAATTGCCTAAATTTTAGTGACATTTTGTTTTTTGCTGAAACTTTTACAGCCTGAGAGTAGTAAAACATCATATGACTCAGCACAGCGACTCAAATGAAGCGTGCATGAGGCTGGATTTGACAGCAGATAACAAACTGTGTGTTTTGCATGATTGATGAGCAGCAGTTTGTCACAGTTTGTCAGCAGATGAGCAGCTCTTACATGGCTATTACTGGCTGGCTCTGCCCGTATCAACATGCCTGATTAATTACACCATGCCACTGGGTTACCCAATCAGCAATCTGATTGGCTGCAGCTTTTTACCACTGCCACCACAGATCTGCCAGCACCACCAGGAGTGCCTGGAGCTGATTCAGGCAGTGGCACGGATATATTGGCATAGAAAAGCAGTGAAACACACAGAAAACCAACTCTTACACACAAACACACAGAAAACCTCAGGACCATGAGAGACAAAGAACATAGCTAGGGTGAACTACAATGAACTGCAATGCTACACATTCAGATAGTCATAACAAGGGCTGAATGCTGAATTACTTTGAACAGAAATTGCATGCCAAATTATAAATAGCTCTTTAATATTGACAGCCTAAAGTGGCAACTGTTGTTTTCAAAGAGTATAATGGGCATTTATGACATGTCAAAGCAGGAAAGACTTTCAATACAAGACATTTATGAAAGATTGCTTTGTTCCATGATGTGTCCAAACTACCCGTTACAGGCACCAGTATACAACACCTCAACCTATTATCCTGCTCACCTTACATTAAATGTTTTTTCTTATGATTACATTTTTTGTGATTTACAAATATTCACTCTGAAAAGGTCTGATAGAACTGTTAAGCTCATCTGAGGATAACTAATACCAATGAATCGTGACCTTTAGTGACTCAGAACTGTGTTAGACTTTTCTCAGACTCACTGATTTACATTATACAGAAGTGTAGTTGGATCTCTACAAAGAAAAGCAGGAGTATATCAGATCACTGTATTTTGATGAATTTTAATGATCTAATCAAATTTATTCCAGAAGGACAGGCCTTTTGTTTTAAGTCTTTGAAAATAATGTAATGCAATTTCAACTGCAACTCCATTATGAGGCAGAAAATTCCAATCATACAATTTTACAACATCTGACTTTGGCCCTGTCCACATTTTTGAAAATCGTTTTTTTTTTCTCTGTGTTTTGGCTTTTTGTCCACACATAAATAGGGCTTTCTCTAGTCTTTCTCTTGACCACTCAAAGTGCTTTTACCTTACCTGTCTCATTTTTTCCATTCACACCACATTCATACGCTGATGGCAGAGGCTGCTATGTAAAGAGCCTATCGGTATTAACTAATCCCAGTCACACACTGATGGCAGAGCACCATGGGCAGAGTGGGGTTTGGTGTCTTGTCCAAGGGCACTTTTGCATGTTGTCAGTGGGACCTGGGATTGAACCTCTGACCTTCCGATTGAGAGACACCTGACTCCTCCACAGCCACCCAGCAACAGTGTTCTTCAATGGTGTTTGTTAGACAGACTGATAACACATTATCGCCACCTACAGGCCTGGCATGCTTATGTGAGCATTTTTTACCGCCTCTCCAGTGTCATATGGACACAGAAATATTAAAAACAACTCTGGTGCAGACAGAATTTTTTTTTTTTTAGTTATTTAAACAGAGAGAAAAAATATCCGTACACATGTAGACATAGCCTTTGACTAAGACACTCCTTGGCCTTGAACTGTCTTAAATAAACCAGCTATATTGTTGGATATTTCTCTCCTTCCTATTCTAAGGAGGTTGTGTGGCTTCCCCAACACACATGCACCCACATCTACACTTATTATATTCACTGTAACAACCTAGACAAAGGTGCTGTTGTTCTTTGCCCCTTATCTCTGCAGCAGTGGGCACAAGATTAATAAAAAAGAATAGGAGAAAGAATAACAAGGCTGAGATAGAGCAAGAAAGCATGGAAGAGAATGAGATAGAGATAGAGCAGAGATGATTTGACTGATAAAGTCCTTGACCAGGCCTGAGCTTGACAAACTGTCAAACACTGATAAGCTAGAAAGTGTAAACTGTTTTTTTCTTAAGATTTGTAGGATATTTTTACATCATGGGCAAGTTCTCTGCAGATATAGATATAGATTCAACATCAGAGCTCCCACCACTCAGATCCTTATATAAGTTCAGTGTCACTGATTAAGTGGTTTGAACAGAACCAAGGGAAAAATATAAATAGATCATTTTATTTTTACAATTCCCTCTTAAAGTATTTCAGAAATAGCAAAAGGAGGCAGAAAATAGCCTGTCATTCACCTCTCTGGGGAACTGCTCTACATTAAGAGAAGAGGTATTATTGTTAAGTGTGACAGGTGAACAGACCAAGATGAGGAAGGAAGATGGGAGGAAAGAGAATAGCAAGAGGAAATAAAGAAAATCAGGTAAAAGGGAAGGAAGGAAATCAGGAAGGGAGTTGTTTAGAAAAATGACAGTCTGAAAAGAAGGGGAGATCAGAAGAAGAAAGGTAGGAGAAATTAGAAAGAAGAATTGAAGAAGGTGGAGTGAAGCAAATAATGAGGGGAGAGACTAAGGGAGGGAAGGAGAGAAAGAAAGTCATAGCATTGAGTAGTCCATTTCAATAGTAACAACTGTTAATCCGTTAAGCTGAGGTGATGTTTGTTAATGATCTATCCCTGGGTGTCTCAGGTAGATAGAGTTGTTAGGGTCCAGACCAAGCTCAGGCGGCCCTGAGGGTCACCACTGCTTCTGCAAACTACAGGAGCCCCAAAGGGACACCTGTAAATCCAGACTCAAATAAAATCAAACATTAAAACCCACAGGGGCCAAGGAGGATTAACCTACCATTTATAGATCTCCAGAGGATGGGAGGGAAATTGCAAAGGAAAAAGACTCGGAAGTGAGTAATGAAAGAGAATAATGGAAGAATGAGGGAGGAAGAGCTGAAGGAACTTACCATGATTAAGAAAAATACGAGATTAAGAATAAAGGAGGGGAAAGAAGAGAAGGAAGGAAAGAAAAGGACAAGTCTGCTGATGGTTTTCTCATTTCTGTTCTACATTTCCTGTGAAGTCCTCGACTATCTGCATCCTCCTCTCTCCGTCTGTGAGGAGACAGAAATAGAGAGTTGGGCTGTGATACCAGTGGCACTACAGCAGCTGGCTCAACTTCAGTGTCCCAAGCTTCTTGTTTCTGGCTGCTGCCCCCCTCCAACACTAAATATAAACAGACCACCGAGATGGAGCCAGTGATCACACACACACACACTCTCTCTCTCTCTCTCTCTCTCTCTCTCTCTCTCTCTCTCTCTCTCTCTCTCTCTCTCTCTCTCTCTCTCTCTCTCTCTCTCTCTCTCTCTCTCTCTCCTGGTGAGCAGAGTCAGGCTGTCAGAACTGAGAGCCAGCAGAGCGATGTGAGATGTTATGACACTTTTCCTCATTACATTTTCCCAGGCTGTTCTCAGTGTTGAAGCAGAGCTGTCAACCAAAGAGAGGACCTGTCTGAAACATACCGAAGACACACACATACAAACATGTTCATGCACACACCTATACATTCACTCACTCATATTGCATCACATGAATTAAGATGCTAGGAGAGGGGTCTGGTTTAGACCTTCACTATGAGGCCATGATGTGATGTTATTTTTATGTCTCTAAAGTGGGCATAAAGGGGAGACTGGGCATACTTTTAACATTAGGAAAGTTGTACAACATCATTTCCACCAATCAGGGATAACACATGATCATTTCAGTGTTTACCTACTTCCATTTCAATAGCACGTTGCAATGTTCCTTCAAAGCAGGAAACATTTGTGTCTCGAAAAAAAGACCAGAAAATCACATGAATTTACTGCATTTTTTCCTTGCTTGTTTCCATCCAGCAATACAGCTAGCTAAATAATGGCTGACAGGAGTGGGTTGGGTTGTTACACATCTAAAAAGTGTTAACCATCCCCTTTCATACCACTTATAACACTTTTTTTGTTTTAATCATTTTTACAGGAGAAAAGCAAGATTAACTCCTGACATGTTATCACATCACCGTGTTACATTTAAGACAAATAACACTGCAGCTGACAGACTAAAAGCTCCTCTACAGTCAGTGTATAAGAATACACCAGTGTCATGTATCAATGAGATTAGGAAGAGCCCCCCCATATCTGTCTGACCTCCTTCATGTTCCCACTCCCTCCCGCTCCCTCAGATCCTCTTCCTCCATACACCTGTCTGTCCCCTCCGCCCGTCTCACCACTATGGGGAGCCGAGCATTCTGCCGCTCTGCTCCCCGTCTCTGGAACTCATTGCCACCTCAACTCAGAAACACAGATTCTTTCCCCCATTTCAAATCACAACTCAAAACATATCTGTTCAAAACCGTTTACTCTGTCTGACTCCAACTGCACTGTCATTTTGTTATTGTTTCAATTTTTTCTTACCCCTTGTTAGTTTATATTGTTTTCATTTTTGACTCTGATTTTCTTTCCTTTAATGTAAATTCGTGTATGTATATATTTATATCTGTGCGGTGTCCTTGAGTGCAGAGAAAGGCGCCTTTAAATAAAATGTATTATTATTATTATTATTAGCATGAGGAGGCTCATTCCCTCAGAGATCATTAATGCCATCATAATTATAATAACTGCATCATAAAATGGTTAATATGGGCTTGACACATTAGTTCTCCCTATTTTAACTCAGTCATTTTGTTTCTTAAGCCTGTGTTATGCAACCATTGAATTTTTAAGAGCAGAAAATGTGGAAGGTATTTAAAGTCAAAAGCTTAAAATGTGCACCTGTTAACTTTGTTCTCAAATCTTCACTACTGGGCTACATCTTTTTTTCACCAGGTAGCAGACAAAAGTAATCTTCTGGCACGGTAGAAATCAAAGTGCACACACAGGAAGAATTCATTTATTCTTTAGGCGGCTAAAAGGAAAAGATGTATGAAGCTACCAGGGATTCTTGCTGCTAAATTCTCCATTGTGTTCACAGCTGGTCACTCACTTTGTCTGTCTGTTGTTTGTGATGGTCCCCCGAGGTACAGCTGGGCAGTGAATGTCACACATATATCTATTCAGAGCTTCTGTCTGTAAAAGCTGCTTGTTGCAGATGGAAACAGGATGAATGAGATTGTAGAGTCTGAGAAAAACTATTGAAACTGAAGGCTTGGAAAACCAAAAACAATCAGCTGAAAGATGCTAAAACACGTTGTTAGTTGTGTGAACTCAAGACGGTTATTACAATTCTGTGTTTTTGTCACAGCTATTTGTTTCAATATTCAGTAATAATAAACTTTTGATTATTGCAGCACCAAGTTATTTTTGCAAGTGATTGACACCTGAGGTCCATAGACTGTACAAAAAAAAAAGAAAAAAAGATGAGGCGCTGGTGGTCTAGCCACTAGCCCGCTAGACTCTAGCGGTATAAGCGCCCCCCACATACAGATGCAATATTCCTTGTCCCAGATGTCGCCGGTTCGACTCCCCGCCGTGACCATTAGCTTCATGTCTTCCCCCACTCTCTACTCCACACATTTCCTGTTTCTCCTCAGTTGTACAATCAATAAATGCGTCAACCTGTGGGCGTACCAAGTATGCAAGCAAATGTTTTACATAATAACCAAGTAATAATATTTTAGTGGCAAGTTATTTGATGAAACAGTGAGTTTGTAGTAGATTGAATCTAAACATGTCACTTACAATAAATGGTTCAGCAGTGCAATGTGAACAAACAGCAGTAAAGTGGCATGTAGGCTTGACGTCAGCCTGCTGAATCTATTATACATCACATTAAATTTGACATTTTTATGCACGGTCAAGTCAAAACATTAGCATTTTCCCATTGGCATTGTAAACAGATGCAGAAAATAACAGCAGCACATGTATAAGGTCCTCAAAAATGAGCATTCAAGATCCTAACTTTTCAGTTGATATTTTCTTCTCCGTCAGCCAGTCCTGTTACACTGCCAAAGTCCATGTTGTGGTATGTGGTTTCTTTGTGTATGTATGATTCTATCTCAGCTCCTTTTGTCTTTCAAACATT
Organism: Notolabrus celidotus; assembly: GCF_009762535.1. NCBI lineage: Eukaryota > Metazoa > Chordata > Actinopteri > Labriformes > Labridae > Notolabrus > Notolabrus celidotus. The sequence continues at coordinate 12,338,892 of NC_048273.1, read as the reverse complement.
GTTTTGTCTTAGTCTAGTCAGCAATTAATCACAAATCTTAAGTTTCCAAATAAACTGAGAGTAGTATTAAGAATATTGTCCATGTTAATGCTGACAGAAGCTAACTTTTTGTCACATTCTTGTTGAAGGGTTTGATCAGAATCAAGTATTTTAAACAGCCAGGTGCTTAATTAGAAAGCTGGGTAATAATAGGTTCATATACCAGGGGTTATATCACAAAGTAAGATTGGAGGGTGAGTCAGGAGAGACTAGTCAGAGTTTTTAGCATCACATTGAACCCGTAGCTTTGTTAGGTATTTCTCACATAGGAAATAAACAGGAGGCACTGAGGGGATATTGGGAGGTAAAATAAACGTGTAATCTTCTGTTGTAGTGCTCCCTTCTCTTCAGTACGGCAGCATGTTGGTTGGGTAATTGTTTGGTGGGTTAATTCTCACACTCATTAATGCTTACACACACACGTGCATCATACTTATTGATACAGCACAACACAGTTCATTGAGCAGGTTTATTGCTTGGTTGAGCTGCGGTTCAATAGAAAGGTATCCATCTTTGTAGAGGAGCAGGAAATGTCAATGCCCCTCAGCTGGCTAAAAGAAGTCAGTCATCCAGGGTCTCACACAAAGTAAGACTACAAACACAAAGAGACCTTCAAAACCTTTGTGTGATGAATATTTACATTTGAAAGGCGCCATATAACAGTATGTCAGCACATCAGTTTATATTTACATAATGTCAGCTGTGGTTCAAAGGCAGTTGGGGAATATAACAAGGCTGACCAGATCTGTCTGTGCTGTGGGTTGATAAAGGTGCAGACACACAGCCAGTGTGTTTGTTGGAGTGAGTTTCTTTTTTAGGTGTGCATCACAGAAAGTCTTATTTGGCGTTTGTTTACATGAATTTACATTTTCATCCATGTAGCTGACAAAAAGTCTTCCTGTGTCACATTAATTTTGCCCCTCTGTGCCCTCCATACTTTCCTGTCAGATGTGAAGTCTCTGGTGGCATTTACTGGTTCAAAGGTTTACTGTGTAATGAATCAGGCTACTGTTTTGTCTGTTTGTCTGGCATTTGTTGGACAGAGAAAATGGGCTTCTCCTGTTTATTTAAGACAAACTTCAAATTGATGAAACCATCACATTATGAGGTTTATTTTACTCGCATTCGATGCTCAGCTTGTCTGCTGTATGTGTGTGTTTGCATCATGGATCAACACCATTAATAACACAGTAACATTGTCTTCATGTTTAGGTTCTCCACGTTGAATTTCTTCCTCTATATTCCTCTTTTGTCTCTTGAGGTTTTTTTTTCTTCACCGCTGTCCTTTTCATCTTCTCAATTAACGAAGCTCTTCTTGACAAGGTTATTCACCATTTCCTGAAGCAATTATGTCTAAGAAAGTTGTAAAACAGGACTCTCAGTTCTTCAGAGGTTTCTCTAAAATGTTAAATAGCTCTGAGAAATACAATTTAAAAGTCAGATGAAGTGCTGAATACTACTTCCAACAGTCATTAAAGCTGAAGGCAAATCTATTTCTCTCAATGTGTGTTTTTTAGTTTTGACAAAGTAAACAGACAGCTGACATTTTAACTCTGTCTCCACTGCACTTCAGCTTTGTAGGGTGCACCCATACATAAAAATCAGGAACCACTTCAGAATCACACTCAGGATGAACTTCATAAGACTTGTTAAGATGATATTGTAGCTTTGTTTGTGTCTAAGCGAACAAATTACAACAGTTAATAATATCTCAGACGCTTCTCACTTTGACATTTCTTCTATTTAATGTTATGGGTGAATATTTATGAGTGTTTGGAGAACAGAATAAGACATTTACCAAAGATCTCACTGATACACAATCAAAAAGGTCACCAAACAAAGTCAGACAGCATTCTGTTAAGATTTACAAGCAGAGAAGGAAAGAGAGAAAGAATACAGATGCTTCAACCCGTGGCTCTTTTTCTCACTAAGTCTCAAAAATGTTACATTTATGGAGATGATGAAAAACAATGTAAGAAAATAAAACTGCTGTCAGAGATGATAAAACATTTATAGTTTGGAGTCTTGTACAACAGCATTTCAATTTCAACACAGACACACCTCATTCTACTTAATGAGGTACTGAATTGATCAACTGACAAGCCACTGATCAATTTAAGCTGCTTGGATTTTTGTGTCAAGACTGGCATAAGATCATCAAACAATAATGTGAAAGGCTGGTGGAGGGAAAACTGAGAGTTGGAAAAGTCCCTTGAATAAGTTGGTACTCTAACAGAGAAAAGCCAGCATTATATTTTATCAGGTTATAGGCAACAATTCAGAGCATTTTTTAATTCTGATAGTTTCACTTATAAGGGATATGATTCTCACAAAGACTGATAAGACACATACATCTCATGTGTATTAAAAAGGTAATTGTAAAAGAAAAATCATGTTCCTATTAGATCCATTGACTTATCATCACGCTCGTTTGGAGCATTACTGTTTCGTGGACGTTAAACTGCTTTGTGATGAAGGCCTTATTGGACCACAGAGAGGCAAGAATAACGATTAATGTCTTGAATATGTATGTATGAATATGAATTTATAAAGTCAACATAGATAAAGACAATACGTGTTCTAATGAGCGATCTCGTGTCAGAGTTTATTGATCTTTGCTTGTTGTAAATGCATTAAAAACTAAAGGTTTTATCAGCTTTAAACTCTGGCAGATGTCATCAAGCTTCATGCTGATCTATTGACACCTTAATAACAAGCAGTAGTGGACTGTAACAAAGTAAAATTACTTCAGTATCTGTATTTTACTTGAGTATTATTTTTTGGGTGAATTTATTACTTTTACTCCACTACATTTGAGAGACAAATATCATACTTTTGACCCCCCTACATTTATATCAGTGCTTTAGTTCCTCACTACTTTTGCTTTGAATTCAGCGGATGAATTTTCTTTTCTGAGATCAGATCCCAAAGGCCGTAACTGTTCGTTTACTTGTGTTTGGTTCATCTAAATGGTGTAGCCATATCTCAGTTGAGCGTGGAGCAAACGCAGAGCGTTGTTATTCAGATCAGTCCGTTCTATACTATCACAATTCCCTCAGAGTCCACTTTATCTTTTTTTCTTTGAGTCCTCACAAGATTTAAAAATATCTGTGGAAGGAGTTATACAAATACTAAGCTGCACAAAGCTGCTGTCTGAGCCATTTGTACCACTTGATGTAGCTTATTTTAGGAAAGTCTGATCCAAACACCGATGCCACTCTAAGTGTACACTACACTGAGACATTTTTTCAGCACTTCACAATGTTTTGGGAAAGCTACTTCATTTTGCTATTGTTTGTGGACACAACACATATGTTTTCCTCAGTTTTTCCAATAAACAGGCTGAACTGACTGGCATCTTCTGCTAGAACCCCACTTGAAAAACCCAAACTATCCCTTTAATCCATGCCTGTGCTCTGCTGAAAAATATATTCTTCTCTTCAAGCTTTTATTACCCTATTATTGCACTCCCTTTCTGTCTCTCTCTGTTGGACTCCTCCCTGGATAAACCCTTAAGAATTCATAGCCATGAAATTGCTTATTTCAGTTAAAGTCTCATTTATAAAACGGTGAAGAAGCTCTTTAGGTTTTGTTTTGCCTTTCACCGTGGCTGCAGGGTGAGAAGTAAAGGCATAAATCTGACTGTTGTAAAGAAGTAAAACCACTCAAGAGGTGGCAAAGTCATAGAGAGGACAGAGGGACAACAGTACTCGGAGGAAAAGAGGGGCAGGATGTGGAGTTAATCTTGGGCTGGACATATCTCTGGTCAAGTACACAGGTAATAGAAATTTAATCAGATTTATTGAAAGGAGAAATAATCCCAGAAGATAAATGGTGAGCTGCTGACCCAAGGCCCTCTCCATGGTTTCTATTTCTCGCCTATCTCTCTATGTCTTTCTTTTATTATCTATTCTTTTCAATAATTCATACTCAAGACTGGACACATGCCGGCCGTGAGCCTCCACATATTCTGTCAACTGACACCACCCCTGGTCTGTCTGGCTGCTCTCCCACTGTCCTCTGCCATCCTCCTTTATCTCCATTTCCTCCATGCTCTGTCCTCAAACTGGCCTGGTATCCTCAATGCTACATACAACCACATTCATTCACATTTAAACATTAATTTCCTTCTTTTATCTCCTCTGCTACCATGCATACTTTAACATCCAATCCTGTCTGCTGTTAGATTAATGTTAATGATGTTAGCTCAAAGAAGAGCTGAAAGTATAGCTTGTGTTTTTTTCTTCACCACACTGCACCTGTTTATCCCTCCATCCAGTTCTGTGCCAGAAGATAAGTGGAGCTCTGCTCTCCTCCACTCTCTGGGGACCTTCCTAGTGCCCTGATTTCGGTCCTGATTTTGTTTAACTGGGGAGGGAGCCAGAGAGTTATGGACACACACATAACAAATTTGCAATTATAGTGTCTCACTCATAAACACACACACACACACACACACACACACACACACACACACACACACACACACACACACACACACACACACACAAACACACACACACACACACACACACACTCACGCTCACACTCACATGCACACTGACTGCCACCTGCTAAAGTTGGATGGCTCTCTCATTAAGCCAGTTTGGCAGAGTGGACGTTGAGTGGAGTTTGAGTGGAAGGCTTACTGTGCTCTGGCTCTCATCGCTCTGTTGGAGTAGAGGTGAGGAAGGTAGACACTGAGAGACACTCAGGAACTGAGGGTTGTCACACACACACATGTGCTTTAGATAGGTTTCTTAAAATCAATGCCAAATAATGAAGGTTTGGCATCTGATTTATCTGAGTTTGAGTTGTGTGTACATGTATTACAAGTCAATCATGGCCTGTAATCTTGATGCCTCGTGTCTTACTGTCTCAATATTGTTACTGGTTTGTTTTTGTTGTTGTCCCCATAATACTGTTAAGCATAAGGTAATCCTTCCTGGCGTAAAACCTTCCTTTTTCTTTTTCATTAGTCTTCTTGTGTTGACAGAGCTCCATCATATCAAGTTTTAGAGGCCAGTCAGTTCATTGGCTTTAGGTCTCAGACGGCCTATTTAATTGGCTTGCAGACACAAGTTTCAGACCAACCTTTGCATACATTCATCAGATTTCCATAACTGTAACACAATGAAGGTCACTCTTCACCAGCTGCTTATTGCCCAGAGTCCCTCTAACTTGGTTCCTATGACAGATAATGTCTGCCTGCATACTGTGGCCCCTGTAATAGCTGGTGTTCAGAGCCCTACTTTATTGACCCCAAGTGCTCCAAATCGTCCTTAATCCTCCCGTCAGTGCTGCAGTGTTTAATGAGGACAGATGCTGGATCATATTAGGCCCAGGAGCTGTTCTTTTTTGTCTTCATTTTTAACAGCTGTTCTTGCAAACTGCTCATCTGTCATTTCACAATGTAAAAGGCGGGGGATTTACAGGAGTCTCTTTACATCATACATCATAGTCCAATTAAGCAGAGTTCCTCTGAGGCTCATTCAAGAATCTGAGTTGGTTTATGTCGTAGCATTTAAAGTGGATCTATTTGGGACCCCAAAGATGGATAATCTGAACCATGCTTGCAAAACAGTGTAACTTTCTGTGGCGTTAAACGCTTTCAACTCTTCTCTTGCTGTCTGCCTTCATGTTGTTCATTCCCCCCTCCCCATGATTAGTCAGTCGACAGAACGACTCATAAATATGAATATGCAGTGATATTCATGATTTCATATCATTCCAGCTCTTCTGGCTGGATTTCTACTTCCTGACTTTAATATCAGCCAACAAAAAAGCAGGGAACCAAGAATAAAACTGTCACACTGGTTCATCCCAACACACTCCTCCGTCCAAAATACTGTCTGCCTGCAGAGCCACTGTTATCCAACCCTGAAACCTGCCAACGTTCCTTTCTCACAGCATCATACCCACGCTGTCTTCCTACCCCCTTAAACCTTGTGTTTAAGACTTCCCCTTGTCTATTTTCTGCATCTCTGTCCTTACATCTTCCTTCACATAGACTCTCTCTCACCCTTCATACTCCCCCTCCCCTCTCATGACCTCTCTCCAAAGCCCCAGGGACTCTCTCGGTGTTGGATACTAACTGCATCTGTAATGATTTCACCCTCAGGCCCAGATCAGTTAGAAAAATGCAGTTAACATTTTTCACCAGAATAAGAACTCTAACCCCTCTACTGCCTCTTAATATGTGAGTGTGTGTGTGTATGTATCCCATATGCACGTGTGTGTATTTTTCACTACATTTAAGATGCTGTTTGGTTTTAACATTTTTTATCATTTCGGTAGAGAGAAATTGGATTTGCATCCTATTTTTGGTTGATTCCAGCAAGACATCCGGTGCATCAGAGTAGCCAGTATTTTTTTTATTTTTGTCTAGTCTTTGCATCCTTCTCTTTCTACCTTCAGTTTTAGTCCCTACCCTCCCCCTGGCTCCTGCAGCCCAGCTTTGACAGCAGAACTGCCACACATCCTGCAAAAACATAGCAATTAGCATCATGTGCTTCAGTGCATCCCAAACCACTCACTGATGAAGTTCAATCAATCGTCCTTAATTATAACTTTCTCAGAAACACCTCTAATCTCTGCAAAAGTTTGATCTCTGAGGAGTTTGTTCAGTGACAAGCTGTGGCAGGTACTTTAAAAATACATTTTGAAAGTGTTGTTCATGTGTTAGTATGCGCCCCCTTTCTCACCCTCTCCTCCTTTCTCTCCCTCCAGACGTTGACGACTGCCAGTCTAATCCGTGCCAGAATGGAGGAACCTGCATCGATGAGATCAACTCCTTTGTCTGTCTTTGTTTGCCCAGCTATGGAGGAGCTACCTGTGAGAAAGGTAACAGAGAAGCAGGGGGATGTGAAAGTGGAGAGGGTGAATAAAGATAGGGGGATTATGAGGAGCTAGAAAAGGAGAGGGAGGTAAGTCAAGAAGAACGAGAAGTGGTGGATATTTAAATGATGAGACATGGAAGAATAAGGGTGCGGGTGAGCATGAAGACAAAGAGGTGGAGGAGGAGGGGGAGGAGGCTGAGGGAGAGGGAACATACATTTATTTATGTATTAGGTTGATACAGAACACCTGAGTCCAGCTGGTTTTGTGAAGAAGGATGTGTACATGTGGCATGTTATTTTAAAACATGGCTAACATGTCGGTAAAAAAACAGGTGAACATTATGAGCTGACTGTTTCTGCTTATTTAGTCAGAAAGAAACACAGTTATTTAAAAAAATAAGAGTGGCTTGATTTCAAAACAATGTCTTCATAAGTTTTTTTATCTTAATGCAGCCAAAATGGGTTTTCTAAAGAGTTTGGAAAAGAGTTATTCAGAAAGACATTCAATAGAAAATTAGCAAAAGTTTAAAATTAGCTGACTATTAGGTGAAAGAATTGATTGTTTTTTCTCATACCGTATTTTCATTCAAATCATTGAATATTTTTATTTGAATTTCAGCTCTTTTTTATTTTTATTTGTATTAAAAACAATGAAAACAGAAGAATATTGACCTTAATGTATGACTGAGATACATACAACAGGAATGAAATAAATATGGAGTTTCCATGTAAGCGAGAAATTGAGTTCCTGAATTATGCAAACTACGTCTCTCAAAACACAATATTTAAAAAGCCTTATTAATAATTAAAGAAGGAAAACAGGCAAATAGTTGTTGGGTGAGATTTTAGCAAAGGTAAAAACTTTTTACGCACAACTGGGAGAACAGCACATGAGGAAGAATTTGTATTAACCTGGACTGCTCTGAATTACATAAAATTTGACCCAGTTTCATCTGACTAGTTCAACCTTTTGTCTCAACAGTCAAAAGAGCTGTGACTTTGAATATCTGTATCTTCATGTGTCTGGCCTCCAGTGTCTGGCTCTGTGTTTTACTCCTCTGTTCTGGTCTGATCTTGGACTCTGAGGGTATTTTCAGACCTAGATGGTTTGGAAATGTTCTGAAACAGGGGGCAACGTTTCCCCACTTTGGCTGGGATTGCTTGGACAAAGGAGAACACAGCAATCGCAATCTGATGCAGAACAAAGCAAGCAATCAAACCCTGGAGTCATTACTTTACAGTGAGAACGCAGTGAACTCAGCAACTGGAATAATCTGTTCTCTTTGCTTTTTTGATGTAATGACACATCAGTTGCTGACTAAAACTCTCCGGTTTCTGCTCAAATGAAGCAGCTGAAAATTGCCTGGTCTGTCTGTACATCTCTGCACTAAAATCCATTTCAAACCTCTTAAACCAAGGCAGGAGGTGTGGACTTTACAAGGTTGGTAGATAAAAGTGTAAAATTATAAAAGGAAAAATATCTCTCTCTAAAGCCAAAATGTATATTACCTTGGCACCTTTTGGTTTGCCGCGTGTCATAGAGTCAGCTCAAGAGATGAGATCATCAGTGCTCAGTGGGAAAGCCTTAGTTATGAAGTTAAATTGAGGATTAGAAAGACAAGGATATAACCTAGGCAGAGAAGGTGTAATAAATGTGCTATGAAGTTGCATTATGGGAAATGGAACTCTGGAACTAAACCCAAGTCAGATTAGTTTGGCTTCCTCTTCTTTTCCTCGATCATCTGTTTATTTTGGTCCCAAAGTTATCTTTATGTGAATATGCCCCTTAACTTCTGGCTGCCCTTTTGAAATTGTAAATGCCGGTTGTATTTTCTGTTGACATTAATATTCAAGCTCCTTCTGTGGAACGGATTATAGATGAAAAACATATTTGAAAGCTTAAGCGACAATACAGTGTGGTTTAGTGAATGGACTTTTACACCACATGTCACATTCACCCACTTACACCACTTTTAGTGTTCATCAGTTATTCCATTCACACTGGCTGATTTCTCTGGGAGCAATTCTGGGTTCAGTATCATGCCCAAGGATACTTTGGCATGTGACTGGGGTCCAACTGCCAACCTTCTGATTGAGAGATGACTGACTCTACCACTGAGCCACAGACACCCAAATGGCATTAGTGATCCTTTTATCGAGTCAGGAGAAAATCTTGATCAATCAAGTTTTACAGGCTCTGATGTAACCAGTGGTCAGCTTTCATTTACACCCTACACTCTACCCTTTTTTTTATATTCCCTCTTCCCTCTTTCCCAAACATGCAGAAACACATTCTCAGAAGATTCATCTTCTTTCATTGAAAAGCATTGCAGCCATGCAAATCTATCCTCTATTGCTGCATTGCTGCCGTCGTGGATGATTGGGAGCAGCAGGTCTGACTGTGTCAATCATAGTGTGAACTTTCCATGTCGCATTAATCTTTAGCTTTGCCATGATTGTGGCTTCATCTGTGAAAAGTACAATTCACAACTGGAATCGTTCTGCCATTTCACTGTAATCTCAGTTTGATATCCAGAGGGGGATCTAAACTAAGACAGGAGCGCAGGAAATGAACTCATTTGTTCCACTGAGACTTCCATCCATTCAAATGTCATCCATTTGGTCTCTCTCTCTCTCTCTCTCTCTCTCTCTCTCTCTCTCTCTCTCTCTCTCTCTCTCTCTCTCTCTCTCTCTCTAGCACAGTCCAGCTCTGTCTGTCTCGTTTATTGTGTGTTTCTGAGCGTGTGTTCAGGTACATGCGTTATGAGCTAGCAGTCTCAAATGTTATTCTAGTCTCCCTCTGTTTCCATGGTGATCCCTTCAATGAAAGTGATGGTTAGTTTACAGGGACGAAGTCTTCAAGTTAACATGGAGGGAGCATGAAACAGCTTATTAGTCTTTCTTAATGTTGGAGTTTTAACGTACAACCCCAATTCCCAAAAAACTGGGACACCGTGTAGAATGTTGATAAAACAAATGTTGATGGTTTGCAAAATTTTGCCTATATAGTTTGTATTTTGTCATGAAAAATGTGTTCTTTTTTTAAATTTGATACCAACAACATGTTTCATAAAAGTTGGGAGATAGACTTGAAACCAATGAAAAAAATGTGTTACACTTGGAGGAACATCTCCCAACTCACTAGGTTGATTTGCATCAACAGTAAGAAACATGATTGGTTAACTAAAACTCATTCCAGAGAGGCGGAATCTGTCCGCAGTGAAGCTGGGAGGAGGTTTACCACTATTTGAGTGACTGTGCAAGTTCAACAGAATATTGTTCCTCAACATAGAATTTGGGGATTTCATCATCTACAGTGCGTTTGATAATTATAAGATCCTGGGAATTTGGAAAAATCTATGTAAGAAAGGGACAAGGCCCAAAGCCAATACTGGATAGCTGGAATCTTCTGACCTTTAGGCAGCACTACATTTAGACATGACTGTAGTGGAAATCACCGTATGGACTCACAATCAAGACCGGGATAATGGTCTGTGAACATAAACACATAGTGGATGCATTTTGTTGCTTCATCCAGAAATGGAGGTTAAGACTATACTGTGCAAAGAAACCATATATAAACATGACACTACGACTACTCTGGGCCTCAACCTGTTTAGGGTGGACGTAAGTGAAGTGGAAAATTGTCCTGAATCTAAGACCACCTGCCTTGTTGTCATTGCAAAGTTCAAAAACCAGCATCCCTGATGGTATGAGGATGAATGAGTGCCCATGGTATGGATAGCTCACACATCTGGGAAAGCACCATCAATGCTGAACAACATTATACAAGTTTTGGAGCAACATACTGCCATCTAGGCAATGATTTTTCCAGGGAGACATGCCAAACCACATTCTGCACATACTACAACAAGCTGACTCCATTTCAAAAGAGTCTAAGTGTTAAACTGGCCTGCAGTCCTTGTTTGAAACATGTTCATGGCATCAAATTTAGAATGAGTATATATGTTTCATAAAACAATACAACATTTTAACATTTGATATGTTGCCTTTACTCTATTTCAGCCTGAAGGGTTTCAATGATTTTTACACCATAACATTTAGATTTTTGAGATTTCAAGTACCACAGTTGTTGCAAAACAACTGAATCATTTCCAGTTCATTTGAGGCTTGTTTATAAGTAAAGGGTAGATATTTAGTGAACAAAAACAAAGTTGTTTAGAGTAACAGAGACATCAATAGTTGTTTCTCTGAGACTGATTGTGCTGTTTTAGCCCGCTGTCTAATCAGTCGAGGCAGAAACTAAATCTTTCTCAGCCTGACTGAAGGGAAGAGTTACAGAGAAAGGATTAGCTGCTTTCTTCTAATCAGCTTTTTTCCTACAGTCTGTATTTAAATCCTTCATTTACTCGTTCCCTAAACTTTATAGGGATAAAAAATACATGAGTGCAAGAGTGGATTTGTAACTTTGCTCTTCCACCGCTGGAGACACCTCAGCTTATTTTCTCTCTCTTACTTGCTGCTGTCACTCCTGCTCTTCTCATCCATTTTTATGTCTCTCATCTCTGTGCTCTGTAGGAGGTTTCATCACACTTTTAGTGGGTTTTTGTGTGTATCTTAAAATGTGCAAAGGCTGCCGGTGCTGTTTTGTCATATGTTTCAGGATGTTTGTGTGATACTGGAACATTCCATGAAGTTGTAAAGCTAACAGACTTTGATAGCCACATAGAGGCATACTGTATGTTTTTCCATTTGACATCCCACATTACAGAGTCAGCCTCACAGCCACCCCTTACACTGGCCTTACCTTAATTGAATTTGCCTAACCTTGATTATCATTACCTTATAAAAAACCTTAAATCAGATCATGTGTCAAGCCTTGGTTAAAGAAAGGCCATTCAGTAATACATTGCAATATATTTTTTTCCCAATTCAATATCGATTCAGACATCCCTACAATCAAATGTTCCCCTTGTTAGGAAGACCCACTCCTTTGGGGGCACTGTGGGTGCTGGAGTTCTGTGATTGATGTACAGAGATCCCTCTTGATTAAGCAAAGCTGCAGGAGCAGGTAGTAACGAAAAGTCAGCACTAACAACATCAGAAGCTGATGCATGGACGCATTTTGGATTTAGATGTAAAACAGGAACAGAAGAAGTCAATGAAAGTCATGTCGCGTGTAAGCTCTGTGAGGCAGTGTTCAAATACTGCAACAATGCACAAGTTTCACATCCTTTGGCTAAAGCTAAACTTGATCGCAAACAGAAGCAGTTTTTGGGACTTGTTTGTCTGCAGACTGCAGTCAAGCGCTGTGCGCTCAGAAAATAACCGAGTCTATCCTGATCCTCATCAGTAAGGATAAACCATTGCAAATAATCCAAACATTATTATTTAACAAATATTAGAATTATCTTGGTATTTCTGTTATCATTGTATATTACTGGATCAATATCAAAGCATTTTGAAGTTCTTGACAATTCCTTGCCCTAGACAAGCCCTGTGAGGACTCAGGCCAAAACGTTGCTTTCCCTGAGTACATCCCTTTTAAAGGTGCGCTCTCAAATTTGAACAAATAAAATATAAGTGCTTTTCCTATTCTCTGTTTCTTTTCTTTCTTCACTCCTTGGTTTCTATCTACATTTTAGCCATTAAGTAACTTTTTTATTTTTTCATCTGGTAGCAACATAAATATCTTCAAAGAAACAGATAACTGTAAATGGGTGCAATAACTTGTGGTTGCAAAACAACCAGCTTGCTAACAAAAATCAAATCCACAGGAAATTAAACCCTTCTCTTGCTCTTGTTCTCAGTCTCTGATTCCTAGCAGAACAAATAATCTACAAATTGCTCACACAGAATGGATTGTCTTGCTAATTAATCCTGAGGTGTCTGGTTATTTGGTTATCGCTGAGAAATGTCCGAACACACACAGATAATATTTCATCAAGTTTCTCTTTCACCCCTTTCACCCTTTTAGTGTTTATTCTTTTCATGTGATTTTTGGCTGTGGGAAACCAGTGTTGTATCCTCTTGTTGTTGCATCAAGTCGGACTGCAAAGGCTGGTTTTGGTATTCAGTGGCTGACACAAAAAATAATGTGTTAATGAGTCTTCAAAGGGAGTTTGTTCGTCACGTTAAAAACCTTGAAAATAAGCACTGACACCATTACCAAAACAGTCTGTTAAATTCCTGTTAGAGATGGCTCAACCATTTAAACATGCATGAGATACAGCTGGAATACATACTTTGAAAAGGACATAATACACCTGCATGCACAGACACACAGCATGTGACTTTGGGTTGACAGGAAAACAAAAGCTAGACCTCATAACAGAAACCTAGAACAAAGTTGAGCACAACTTTCACCAAAAGAGGACGGCAGATGGATCTGGGGCATATAGATATGGAGACTTTGAGAACCTTGATGCTGAATGCAACAGCAGAGCCCTAAATTGGAAGCTGGCAGCTGACGACGTATTGAAGCCGACACACGTAGACTAATGAGACAGAGAGCAGACTGAGCTGTCTAACAACAGAACCAGATACAGTCACAGTGTCAATTTGTCACTGTGCATCTTTCATCACCACCTCACCAAACCTCAGATAAGGTTTTTAAAATCATACACGTCAGTCACTTTGCCCTTATCCCGCCATAGCATCTGGGCCGAAAGTGCCATTCTTAAAACACCATTACTAACTTGAATATGCCAAGTTTATCTCTTCTTTGCACACAGCATGCTGCGCTGTTTGGCTAAGCCAGTCTAGTTTTCAGTTTGATATTGGCAGCTAGTTCTCTATTTGTTGTTTTCTCCTATTTTTGTTTATGGAGTGGGAGGTATTATGACTCAGCATCTGGTTTCAGAGTTCACAGAAAGGCTGAGAGGGAAGATGTTTGGGTTCACCAGCTTTGCTCTCACACTTCTCTGCTCTGTCTCGCTGCTGTGGAAACTGGTGACTTAGCAGAAAGCTCTGCTGAAAATGGATATTTGTGCATCCTCAGGGTCTTTAGAGGCTATTAATGCTAATGAAGGTTCATGCATTCCAATAAGTTATTGAGAGGGACACCAAGACTAAGTAGAGAGATAGCTAACGTTTCTAAGTTTGCCTTCACAACATTAGTCTTCTGAAGAGATAAACTCAGATATTCAGGTGAACAAACACACACGACACAAACATAGAAGCACATTCCCATCTTAAAAGTACCTGAAGGTTTTAAATAGTCCAATCCATGCTACAGCATAAACATGAAGATAACTTATATTGTACTTATAGCAAGGTATAGCAAACAAGCAACATGTAACCACCTGTGGGTGACAGTGGGGTTTGTGAACATTGCCTGTATATAGAATGGACAACATCACTTTATTTCTGCCAATTGTGAGCCTCCATGTGCACTGACATATTGCCGGGAGAGCTCTTAATCTTTTGGCGTTCACTTTTAATATATAGGGGGTTATAGGGTTATCTGCAGGGGGGAGAGATGTGTGGAAGGTGTTTGTGGGAGCACTGCCAGGGTTAATTAGCACAGGTGAAAACTGTTTACTGATTGTTCTCCTCTACCCTGAAGTAGCATGCTTGACCTGGCAGAGAGCCAGAGGGAGCCGTATAGGAGCCAGACCGGGCTCCTGCAGTGTGTATTTGAGTTAAAAAGCTTATGGAACAATAGAAGTAGATTTGTGTTGAACGTAATGTGTAAAGAAAATAAAGAAAAAGTAACTGCTAATTTGGGGGTTGTGGAATGAAACGTTTGGGAGCCCTGGCTATATATGGCCTCCCTGCAGTATCCACTCACCAACATAGAGAAGAAAAGCGAAAAGTATTTAGAGATATGTTTTGAAAGAGGACAGAGAAGGCAGAGCCAGCGCAAAAGCATGTTTGAAGTAAAGCAAAATAGATCCCTTCACGGTGAACCTGATCTGAGATCTTGTCTCATCCAGTTGCGATTCTATTTGGCATAATGACCCTCTCACGTATACATTACTTAAAAAAAGCTATCCCAAGGTTTTAAATGTATTTATTGTTTTCCATTCTGCATTTTTTTTCTCTCTGCTCTTTGTGTCCATCACACAAGACAGTACAAAGACATCATCATCAACCTAATTCAAACTTTGTCATTCATCTGGATAACTTGTAAACAGCTGAACGAAATTGCGTTTCTCACTTGGCAGGTGCAAAGCAGTGCAAGTGCAATAGAACAAAAAAAAAACAAGGTTTAAAACAACAGACATTAGCACTGCAAGCTGGAGCCTGAGAGGCCGCTGCGTCCATGCGCACTGCCATCTTTTTCCATCAAAGTGTAACAAAGTGTAAGGGTATGCTCTGCCTGCCTGCCTGCCTGCCTGCCTGCCTGCCTGCCTGCCTGTCTGTCTGTCTGTCTGTCTGTCTGTCTGTCTGTCTGTCTGTCTGCCTGCCTGCCTGCCTGCCTGCCTGCCTGCCTGCCTGCCTGCCTGTCTGCCTGTCTGTCTGTCTGTCTGTCTGTCTGTCTGTCTGTCTGTCTGTCTGTCTGTCTGTCTGTCTGTCTGTCTGTCTGTCTGTCTGTCTGTCTGTCTGTCTGTCTGTCTGTCCGTCCGTCCGTCCGTCCGTCCGTCCATCCGTCTGTCTGTAAGTAAGGGATTATATATACTTAGTCTGTGATTACACCAGAGTACTTACAGAGTGATAGAGACAAGACCATTCTGCTTATTCTCCATATTCATTAAGTATACAAACAAGTTGACACTGAGAATAATCTTTAGATGATTTTATTGATTTAAAAATGATTTATTAATTAAGTTAAAAAAAATAAAGTCTCCTTATTCTATAATAGAAATGATATAACAAGAAGCCACTCCACTTGTTTTGCTCTGATTGTGAATGGATTGTGTTATATCAGCCTAACCACTCCAGAGAAGTTCTGCTCTGGGTTGTCACTGAAGGCTAACCAGGCTTAGAGGCTTAGAGCAGACAGCCTTTGAGTCAATAATAGAGGCTAACCACTTCTCTACTCCTCTTGCTCTTGTGGCAGGCTGACACTTCATGCAGGAGTTTGTCCTTTCAACACACAGACAAGAAAGTGTTTTAAGCCCTCAGCGAAAAGCAGACAAGATGACCTCTAAAACTATGAAATGGTTAATGTGTGCTCTGCACTGAAAGATGACCTGCCCGCTCTCTGTGGACACAGAGATACAGATAAGCAAAAATACTGTTGTTAATTTAGCTGCCCTTACTCACTGCGTTTATACTTGAAAAAATGTGATCAGCTTTTTTTGCCTGTTTACTGTAAAGCACTGTTCTGCCCTCACTTTTACCTCCTTCATCAACATCAGTGCAGAGACACTGATTAT
Organism: Notolabrus celidotus; assembly: GCF_009762535.1. NCBI lineage: Eukaryota > Metazoa > Chordata > Actinopteri > Labriformes > Labridae > Notolabrus > Notolabrus celidotus. The sequence continues at coordinate 12,322,730 of NC_048273.1, read as the reverse complement.
AGTGACTGACATCATAACCATTCATGTAGCACTCTGTAGCCGTTTAACTGTAACACCCATTACTTTTAATTGTGAGAATCACACTATTAGGATGTTCCATTTATCAGCCCATTAAACCATTGATAACCCCACAGCAGATCTCAGTGTCATCTGCCCCCTCTCTCTCTCTCTCTCTCTCTCTCTCTCTCTCTCTCTCTCTCTCTCTCTCTCTCTCTCTCTCTCTCTCTCTCTCTCTCTCTCTCTCTCTCTCTCTTTCTCCGATGGGGAAAACAGAAGACGACTTGAATAATGTCTAAATATTTAAGAGGTTGATGTGGTGTCAGACTTTAAGCCTCTCTGTCAGTGAGGGGGAGAAGACAGATCAGCAGAGACTAGACTAAAGATCTGAGGGCGAGAAGTCATGCCTGTTTATTTTCTATTTCTGCCTTGAACTCATTCCACCTCCCTGTCTGTTTCTGTGACTCTTGTTTTTAATCTTTATTTTTCTTTATGCACATCATCACAGTATTTGTTTGCATGTTTTGACTTCTTTAAGCAAATCTGGTGTAGTTCTTTTAAAACCATTTGCTTAACTCTGGCCAGCACAAGTCTTTGCAAATACTAATTAGACCCTACAGCATTTGTTGATGGATTTCATGAATGAGTGATTGCTTAATTCATAGATGTGTTTATTGGTGTGTGTTTTTTAGGTCTTTAAAACTTATCCATGTATCATATGTTAATTCGTTTTTCAATATGAAACAAACAAACATAAAAACCTCTTGTTTTTTCGGTATTAATTTCCTAAACCAAAACAAAAAACTGATAACGACCTCTTTTTCGATCTACAATTTTGTGCTTGGTTAAAAAATTACTTTTCAGTTTTGGCCATTTTTGATTTGAGCACAAAATCAGAAATCAGCAAATGGGTTCTTATCCATCTTTTGCATTTGTGTTTTGGAAAAGAATATTGAAAATCAAGTCCACCATTAGCAAAGTGGACTATTGAATAGAAAGACCAGCTTCTGTAATTATGTATCCGTATTCATTCCCTATTTTGGGGGGGAGGGGAGGGGGGTTGCTGCAAAACAGAACACACACCAGAACAGCCATCTGACAGTGTTGATTGGCCTCCATGTTTGTATATCTTCTGAAGTCACATTTGATCATGCAAGTTTCTGTGAGGTCTCATTTTGATGGAATCGTTACCACAAATGTTTAGCGTGGGTTTAGCGGTCTTATGAATCCTCTAGTGTGTCTGTTCAGAGGATTGTGATGTTAAAAATTGGTTGAACTGTCCTCATGCATGGTCTCCCATGGTTTTAAATTAGTTAATATCTGAAAGTTGTCTAGTGTGTGACAAAACTTTGTTACAAGCAGTATAAGCAGACTAGCAGCGTGTTTGGCAGAGACAGAGCTACCTTGGTGGAGTGTCTTACACTGAGCTTCCACTGCTAGTGTTGACCAATGGCATCATTGAAGACTGGCTTGAACACGTGGCAATCATTGAAGTCATCAGGGCAGCAGGAGAAGAACAGTAAGACACGTTTTTTCCTCTGGCTTCCTGCCTCCGCATGGAACCCATGACAGCGCATCTTCTTTTGTAAATCCATCATTTACACCAAATAGTTATTAGAAATGGATTTATTGTTGAAAACGGTTAAAATTCCTCTGTGGAAACCGGTCCATTAAGCTCACAGTTTGAGCTGCATCTGTGCAGACTTTGGTTACATCTGTGCAGACTTTGGTTAGCTCTGTAACCTTCTTAATATGAGCTTACTTAACCTATGGGCTTATATACAGGCTGTTCCTCATTAAAATGAAATTGATGGAGGCGCTGGTGGCCTAGCGGTCTCAGCGCCCCACATACAGAGGCTACAGTCCTCGTTGCAGGGGTCGCCGGTTCGATTCCCGACCGGTCAACCATTTCCTGCATGTTTTCCCCCACTCTCTTCTCCCCATATTTCCTGTCTCTCTTCAGCTGTCCTATGGAATAAAGGCAAAAAGCCCCAAAAATATAACTTAAAAAAAAAAAAAAAAAAAGAATATGATGCCTTGTCACTGTCAAAGTCTGTAACATTCATTTTCTACTCATCTGTTCTATTCCTTAAAGCTGTTACCTCTTCAGTCTTTCTTTATTTATTTAACCAGGTAAGAGACTCATTGAGATTTAAAACCTCTTTTTCAAGAGTGACCTGGCCAAGACGGCAGCGCAAAATAGGTTACAACAGACAAGCACACAAAACAACACAAATAGAATACGGTCACAGTTTCACATGGTTACATGATTACACAGTGCAATCACAAGATCCAATGGAGCTTGTTTCTCTGTCTTTTATGAGTGACTTGAATTCCCCTAGAGTTACAAGATGTGTCAGTTTCAAGTCCTTCTGCACATCATTCCAGGTAAACGGGGCTGAAAATTTAAAAGCCCTTTTGCCCAGTTCAGTTCTGACTCTCGGGACCTGCAACTGTATGATGTCCTGAGAGCGCAGGCCCTATCGGCTGAGGTTTCTACACATGTGTACACACAAATAAGTAGGGAGAAGTCCGAGAATACATTTATAAATAAAGATCAGCCAGTGAGAGAGCAGTCTTTTCTTTTCTGTTTTCATCTCTGTCCTTTTTTCCTAAAATCCAACATCAAATCATCCAGACTTATATAAACACATATCCATAGGCAACATTGGTTGTGCTGTCAAGAAATAACAGGCTGTTGTTATAGAGCATTGTCAATTCAGAAACACATGTCATATAACAACGTAACTTTATTTTTCTCTGTAAGCCAAAATGCTTATGTGTCTGAGCATTTCTTGTAACACCTTGTGTGTATTGTATTGAGCACATGATACAAGTACAGTGGTGGAAAAGAGTTTTCGGAGACCCTTAAAATTTTACACAATCTCAAATATTGCGATTTGAGATTTGTGGAAAAATATTTTTTGTGTTTCAACTTTAGACCGACATAAACAAATACAAATGATAGATTTTTTATTTATGGTTTACAAGAAAAACTAACAAAGCTAAATTCTTGACAGTTTCAATATGTCAGTTCTCAACATTGTCTGTATCAAAGTCAACAAATAACAGAAAATGTTATGAACAAAAAACAAATAAACCTGGCTGTGACTGTACTTAAATGAATTGCACTTGAAGAGCTAAGAGTGATTCTCAATGCAATAATTTGGGGTGTTCAAAAACTTTTTTCCACCACTGTATGTCTGTGCTATCACATGTTGGACACACTGCAGGGTTCAAGTTGTTTCATCTGAGGAGCTTAGTCATGACCCAGTGCATTGTGTTTTGAATTTTGTAAAACAGGAGTCATTGCGGTGGAAAGCAATGTTCCTCAACAACAAAGTGAAAGGAGGCGAGAGTATGAAAAGCACTTTCACACACAATGCAGTGTGAAGGTTTCAAAACCCTTATTTCGTATTACACCATAGAAGGGCTTTCATAATGGGCTCCTCTCCTCTCCTCCTCCTCTACTTCTCACAGCTAAAACTGCGTCTCTCTGCATACTAAGCAGGGCCCCATACGGCCCAATTTGCACCACCCAATTTACTGGTGTCGCTTTAGATTTGTTGGAGGAAAAGCTGCAGCCTTTTCCCTGATCCTGACACTGCTGGGATGGGATGGTGGGGGGTCATGAGAGGGGGTGAGAATAAAGAAACTGGTGGTGGCCTGACTGACACATTGAGCCAAAACCACATCAACTACACACATTTCAACATTTCAACATTTCTAGATACAAACACATTTACACACCAACATCTACGCACACCCAGACAATCTAAGAATGGCATTGAAAGTCACACACACATACACACACACACACATCACATTTGAAATGTACAGAGCACAGTCACAAAGCTAACCCCAAGCTAGATGAGGGGTGAAAGATGAGAGAGATAAGGGGGAAGAAAGAGCAAGAGATGGAAGGATGAGTGGAGAGAGAGCAGAAAGCTGACAGGACTCTGACATGGGCTTAATTGCTGAGCATACGCAGTGCACTGGAAGCTATTCCTAAAGATTGCTGTCATCTGAAAAGATTAAAATGCCCTTTCACCAGACTAAACTGTTTCACCACCAGTTTGTCTCTGTCTCTGATGTGGATCTAAAGTCTAATTGAAGAAAAGACACACACAGAGATGAAAGGATCAAGATGCAAAAGAAAACCCTGCTTGCTTAAGCTGGAAAAATGAATAATGTAATAAAAAAAAATTAAAAAGCAGGAAGGGAAATGTGATGCAAAGGTCTCGTTTTTTGCAAGGAGAATAGACTGTGTTTTGATACAAACTTGATCAAGCTTCTTATTCCATCGCCGCTATGAATGTGTAACAGTTAAAGAAACCCACATCTCTCTCCAGATGCATTTCTTTCTGACTAATCAGTCTTTTTTCACTTTCCTCCCCCTTCTTTCTCCAATCCCTGTGTTCTTTTGCAGACATTGAGGGCTGTGAGCACACATGGAGGAAATTCCACGGCCACTGCTACAGGTATTTCAGTCGGAGACACACCTGGGAGGATGCCGAGAAGGACTGCAGAGAGCACAGCGGACACCTGGCCAGCATCCACAGCCTGGGCGAGCAGAACTTCATCAAAGGTGGGTGGATGATGAGGAGAGAGAAACTTGTGCGGCAGTGATAGTGTTGCCAAAGTAATTGTAACTTTCTGTTTTCGTCTAAGCGACTTACACAGCAGGAGTTTTTAGAGCGGGAAGATAATTTGGGGTTTTTAGAGAACCACAAGTAACAGAACATTCTATTTTCTGGAATATTGCAGAAATTGCTCGCAGCTTTGCTTGGCTGGGCTCAAGCCAAGCATATTAAACAAGATACAAATGATAGCATTGCAAATCGGCAGTTTAAAGTTAACCTTGTTAATCAACTTTATTAGCACGCTACGATTCTTAGAAACCAAATTACTGGAGAAACCAAACCAAAGTGGGGAAATGTCTTCTTATTAGGAACATGTATGTTTGCTACAAGCTTAATTGCAGTTGATTTGATTGTTGTTGAGTTATTACAGTCAACATTGCTGATTTGCCAACACGTCCAAAGCAACACAACTAAAGCAGACCAATATATTTTGATGAAAAAGAACATAATATGTCACCTTTAAAACAAGTTACAGGGATATACCTCTGTTTATAAAAATGTAAGGAGATATAACAACTATAACTCCAGTCAATATGTGTTAAAATCACTGCACTGATAAAGCCTGTGTGGTAGAAAAAGGCTAGTGATGACTACTTGTATCATCATCCTCTTGTGGAGTATCATACTCAATCAAATTAAAGGCATTCCTTGTTTCTGTATCAAGAACAGCTTGTAATGTGAAAGTTGACATATAACATGATTTTTAAGATACTTCTGGAACCAGCGGCTTCTCCTCCCTGTTTTTAAGTTGGGAGACGTCCAACGATTCCCACAGCCTCAGAGCAATTTAAACAATGATGATCCAGTGGTCCATATAATCTAATCAGCCTTACTCTGCTGTCCTGCTACACACTGCTTTTACTGGCTGCTGATTGATATCTTGTCTGCTACCTGACCTTATGTGTGTTAGATAACTCAGAGATAAATGTCTGTCTACCCCTGCTCTGAACCGTCCCTAAAGGGGTTTATTGTGCTCCCTGAAGAAAATTACCTCAGGTTCCGTGCCTGCTCAGCCAAATAAATGTGTCTCACCATCTGTAACAATAAAATGCTGCTACAGGCTCTGACATAAAAGTCTGTGACAGAACATTTCATAAACTATGATATTAATATGATTTGACTTGAAAGTGGTGAAAATTCCCCACGGTTATTGAGGCAACTTCATTTGTGTCCTGTGGACAGAATTCACACGTTGATAACTGGATTCAATAAGAAGCCTTTGAGACAAAGTAACACTTGATTTGTTTTAGATTCTTGTAGTTTTGTGTGAGGGGGAATAAAAACTGTCAAATCAAATCAAATTCAAGACCCACTAGCTGTCAGATCCATTATTTAAAGGATGATAGAGTCCAGTGATTGGTGTTTAAAGCAACACCATACTGAATTATTTTGGCACAGGAGAGTAGCAAGAAACATAGCCGCTCTTGATCTTTACTGCAATTTTTAGCATTTTTGGTTCATGCTCTGCTGATGATCAGGGATTTAATATTTGGCAGCAGATAGCAGTTTGTCTGTGCCAGGAAGCATTACCATCTAATATCCATACAGTCTTTCTTTGGGGCCTCATAAACATTCATCTCCTCGTTCTTAGCTTTTGGCCCTCTGGCAGCGCTCCACAGTCACATGTGTTTTAATAAGTCCAGATCACCAGCAGAGGGACACTGTAATATGGGATCCACCTTCTGTCTCAGACAGACGCCAGGAACATTTGTCTGGCACCAACTCTTTTTCATACATGATCAGTTACCAAAAACTGTGTTTGATTTCATTGAAAATGGATGTCTCCACCCCTCTAAATAGCAGATCAGAGCTATTAGGAAGATTAATGGGCCTTGCAATGATGTTAATCTGATACAGCATGATTGGAAATTACCAAGAAGGCATGCACACGCAATCTGTGTAACTGTGGAGACAGATTCTTTCCCACATTCAAATGAGGTCCACCCAAAACACTATGAATGTTGTTTTTTCAACACAAACAAAAATTGTATGCAGTGTACCAGGTGCATCAGAAAAAGTACATCTCCAGTATTTCTGCTCAAGCAAAAGATGGAGCATTTCTGGTCTTTGCTGGCATCCAGACCCAGGACTGACTGAGGTCTCTAGTACTGAGTCTGTTGCACTTTGTAAAAATAATGAGTATTCCACTAATTTACTCACACAGTAGAAATCAGCTTACAGTGCCTGAACTGTGAAAACAGTCAATGTTTTCTGTTTTCTATTATAATGTCACCACAGGTTATTGTCTCGGCTCAGTAACAGACAATCTGTTTTGCAAATTAGTGTGTGGAAGGTAAATGATGTGGAAATACTCACCAAAACAAAGATTGTGACAAAAAGCGTTGAGATAATTTTTCATTTTATAAAATCAGGTGTTAGGAAACAAGTTTTAGGCTTTCTAGGTTGAAAAGTTGGCTGACAAAAACGAAGTAATCCACTTTGTGAAAAAGAAAAATCATGGCCTATGACTCTTATATCATCAGCTTCTCTTACAGATAAGAGACAGATAACCGCAGTAAACAATAATATAAATAAATGACACTTAAGTGCTCTTAAAATTGATATGAATTTATCTTGTTGACCCATCTTGTTTGTCTCCAATGTATAATAGCTTCTGATAGAAACCGGTACCACCAACAGTTTATCTTGATGTGCTAAATTCTGTAATTCTGCAAGAGTCACAGATGTAAAAGTACAAATAATCTTCTGCCAATTTGCTGGAGGTGTAATAAGAATTTGGGCTACATCTTGGGTGATCCAAGTAAAAGTGATTCAGTCTTTGAGATTATGCTGGAATTGGATAATTCACTTTTTCACAATTTTAATTTTGTGTTTGATTATATTATTATGTCCATATATATATATATGGTAAGTGAAAATGCACACACTGTGTGTATATTATTTTCTCCATTGATATTAATTTTGGCCATGTGTTATCTCTTACTCAGGTCTGAGCCATGACAACACCTGGATCGGGTTAAATGACAGAACAGTGGAGGACGACTTCCAGTGGACCGACAAGATGGACCTGGTGAGGAACCAGCTGTGTGTTTTGTCTGTCAGTCAGCTGTTGATCCTATGGGAGTATACAGCCCTAAAGAAACTGTAGCAATTTGAAGTAGGGGAGAACGGGGTTGGTTGTCACACTTTTTACTGTTTTGATGATTGTTCATCATCAAAACATCTTTTAATAGTCATTCCTACATTAAATGGAAGCTTAAGGTGTTGGCTTGAAATGTATATCCATCTAATTTTCCAACTCAATGTAACAAAGAGGCAATTAACTATCAAAGACACTCTGACACATTGTGACAACCAACCCCATCACAGGGATGGTGTCACACACTATGGGGTTGGTTGTCACACACTATGGGGTTGGTTGTCACAATGGTATTTTAATGGGAAAAATCTTAAAAAAAAAAGGCAAGATGCAGAACTAAATTTGAAAGTTTAATTGCACTGACAAGTGATAGGCCTACATAACTTAATGCAATTTAACATAAAATGAGCAAGGAACATGAAGAGGAAACACATCTTTAGGCCAGCCTATATAACAACATAAAGAACAAAACAAATAGGCCTGACAATAATGGCCTACTCAACTAGGCTACATGCAGTCACTGTGAGTTACAGATGTAGGGTCTACTCACTGCAACTAATTTCACCATGTGTGATTTTGCCAACATAGGGGTTGGTTGTTACATGCGACAACCAACCCCAAAGAGAATGTGAAGACCAACCCCAACTTGAATTTTTTGCTAGCATCAAGGCTAACAACCATCTAACAACTAGTTAGCTGGCTAATAAAAATCTAAACTATAGCTTTCCCCTCACACTTTGTAAGGGTAACACTTGTTTTCTTATAAACCCATCGTTTAAAAGCCTAGAAGAAAAATACAGAGGAGCTGAATATTCTGAACTCAACACACCTTTAACATTTTCAGTTTTACCTTAACCTTTTTTATGTAAAGCTTTCTCAGCTTTACATAAAAAGATAAATGCATGGCTAAATGACTATGACAAACTCTACATCATTTTAAAAATACAGCCCCTGCAGAAAGTTCAAATCTTAAACTCATCAAAAAGGATTTAACCAATCAACCTCAAATTTGGTGGAGGGCAAGAAGATACGTTACTGAGGAAAAGTTATCCGGCTTCTGTATAAAACTCTTAAAGTGTAGCCATGGCGGCTTGTTATAGTTTTATGTCTAAATAAATGTTATACACATACAATTTTTGTGACTGCAGAAGACACCTGAGGAAACGCTCTTACCCTTGTGTTCAAAACTCAGAAAGGTGTGGTTTTGGCTGCTTTTCAAAGTTTGTTGTACGTAACAGGATTTTGCAGTAGGATAACATAGAATTTACAATGTGTGCTATCACTTCCTGTTGAGTGCAAAACATGACAATTCAGAGCCATAATTGCTGTTCTTTCACTGGTAAAGACAGACAACAGACTGTAGTTGCACCACATCGTGACCTGCAACAAATTGTGACATGCACCATACGCTGACGTGCACAAAAGGTGTGAGGGCCAGTTCAAAGCTACTTGTAGGTGTTTAATTTTAGATGAATAAAAAAAGTGCTGTTCATTTTCTCAACAGTTCATCTTTGTCATGTTTGTATTTGCAGCAATATGAGAACTGGCGTGAGAACCAGCCAGACAACTTCTTTGCTGGAGGAGAAGACTGCGTGGTAATGATCGCTCATGAGAACGGCAAATGGAATGATGTGCCCTGCAACTACAACCTGCCCTACGTCTGCAAGAAGGGAACAGGTGAGAACAACTAGGTGGAGGGTGAGAGAAGGGAGCAACATTAAGTATTCTATTACTTCAACAAGTGAATTAAATGGCTGACAGAAAGGTGAGAAGGCAAAGTGTAACCGAATGTACCGTGAGGAACGCTGAAAAGAAGGAATAAGGAAAGTTAGACTAACAAAAAAGGTCAGAAGAGAAACAACCTCACTGTGCAGTCTCGCCGAAAATCCTCTATGGACAATCATAAAATAGAATATGAATAAGATTGACAAAATGTTCTTCAGACTTTTTTATGTAAAGCAGCTGAGGTGTGTCAGCCTCATTGTGTTAAAGCACAGAGAGTGAAGACATGAACCCTCAGAGGAGGAGAACATCCAGGATATGTCACACTTTACATTATAAATGGCTCTCTGCAACAGAATAGATTAACTCGGAACCTCTTTACTCAGTCCAGATTTACACTCTTTACTGCTCAACATTACTCCTTCATCTCCTATCATTCTCTAGGTCAGCTATAAAACATTATCTGTGTACCTCTCATAACACTGCGTTATGTCCTTGGTCAAATGTTCTGTTTTAGTGAGGGGAAACATGTCTTGAGGCAAAGAAAACTTTTGGGGTTCTTGTGTATTTTGTTACAATTGTGTTAACTCTGCTGCATGTCCCCTGTCACTGCTGCCCCTTCTTACTGTTGGAATTGGACCATCACTTTCTCCTCTGAGAGCTTATTACAGCTTATTTTTGCATCACATTTGCATACAGGTCAGACTTATGTGCAATGCAAAGAAGACAAACATATAAATAAATAGGTGGAGAGACAAGGAGCCAAGGGTGGCTGTGTTTTCAAACTTTCCTTGGAGCTGTGTTGGACAAGTACTGTTAAAAGTAAAAATCATATACTTTCATTTCTGCTCAAAAACTCACAAAGTAATCAGAGCCATACATCATAAATACATATAGAGTGCATATGTTTTCAGTCGTGTGTATGGCTTTGTCCGTTAAAGTAATCTTCTCAAGGGATGGACATCATGCAAAAGATTCTGTGCTGAAAATGTAACTGAGATGTGAGGTAGCATCATGGAGAGCAGGCTCGATGGATGTTTGCGCTTGAAGTTCACAACATCAGTTTGAGCTTAATTGAACAGAACCACACATTTCCATTATATAAGAATAGTCCAGGCATTGATTTGTGTATTGCTCTGTTCAGTCAAAGACAAACAAGAAATGTAGGACAAGATTCACCATCCTGACCCAAGCAGCCTCAGACCTCCCCATAGGACTCTGTCTTGTTATTCTGTCAACATTGCTGCTACAGATAGCTACATGCTCCTCGGGGAGCTGTGTTCAGGGATACAGCAGAGGTCTGTGACCCACCTGACTGTCAATGGTGTTCTCTGAGTGAACCACACTACACAACAACTCAGACTAGAGATGTTTGGAGCAACTAAATTCCCACCAGTCGAAGAGTCTAAAGGTAGGATAACACTAAGAAAACAGTCTAAATTGGGTACAATGTATTTAACATGGCTGGAAACAGGGTTTCAATATCATCCGTGGATAAATTATGTCAAAATAATTTGTTGAGTGTGGTGAACGTTGGCAGAGCTAGCACCATCAGCCTTTGGTCTTCCTTGTAGGTTGATGTCCACATGCAGAGTAAACAGTTAAGTGGTTTTACACCAGTTTAACCCGACACATCCAGCACGCAACTCTATAACTATTTTCAAGATCAGAACACTGCCAAACTGAACCATGCTATGAGCTGCCCCCTGTCCACTGTGCTGGTTTACATCAGGGTAGTAGAGCATTAAAGCATTATGGCAGTACTCATGAACCAGGACTGCACCTCTGGCAGGTGATGGGTGGCTGCATTACAGCTTAGACGCAACAGCATGTCAGCGATACAATAAAAAGTAATAATGATTAGTGTGACTGACTAGTAATTCTGGAGCCAGCTACCAAGGGTGACAACTTTAACTGTTAGTCAATTAAATATGCACATCCCTAACTCAGAGACTGAAATCTCTGACCGAACATTTCTGTACAAACTTGAAGAAAACAGATTAAACTATTAACATAAAATAAATAATTTAACTTTTTTGGAAATAAGATAATTATTTTTTCTTGTAAAAGGATGGATAAGAGGAATGGTACCATTCTCATTTCTATTCAATAATAACTGAGCTGTGATAGCATTAGAAGAAAGATTGTATACAGCTAACCAAACTTAAACTTGAAATCCACTCAGCCACAGCTCGACAGCTAATGAATGAATATCAGCACAAAGGTGGATGTGTAAGAATGTTACATATTTTGTGGTGAATAACTTTGCTGCAACCATGTCTCTCAGCGGTAAGCGTATGGACTTCTTTAAATCTTTTAAAAGGTGATGCTTTCTTTGACCTTGCTTGAGGTTTGCATTGGTTCATCTTTATTGGTTTTTAGGTTTTCTAGCTCCAGCTCCATGATTTACACAGTTATGACAGCTGTATTGTATTCATACTGAGAGCAAACAAGGTTATTTCATGAAATGCTGAACAGTACTTTTAATGATGACTGAAACTGGTCTCACACAGACTCGTCTCATAGGGTAGGATGAAGGTGTTGATTCTAAGCTGCTTCGTGGATGCTTTTCCAGCCATAACAGTTCAAAGTGTTTAACTGACAGCTGGAAAAAATAAATAAATCCTACACTATATATTCTGTCTGTCCTCAATGGTTGCCTTCCCTGCATTTTTTCAGATTCACGGCACTGACTGATACACAACATAAAATAAGCTATATGTATTTTTCCTCAAATGATCTGGGCTGTCATTGGCTGTCAGTAAATATTCACACAGTTGTTATTTGAGAAATTCAACTTTGTCCACATGTTTCCACATGAGACTGACTCCCAGTGGTGTTTCAGTTTGAATGCATGCACTTTGATGTTGCTCTGATTCACTTTAATGGGTTTGTCAGTCTGTGTTTGGATGCTTTGAGGAAATGGGGGAGTGCTGAGAGGAACCAGCATCTAACTGTCTGCAGCTCTCTCCATGCCTGACTCATACTGACTACCCCCTGCCACCCAAACACACACACACACACAGAGAGAGAGAGAGAGAGAGAGAGACACAGTGACAGAAAATATATCTGGCTATGTGGTGTTTCAAGTGTAGCTGAAGCAGGCACACTGCATGTAACTAGCTACATGAAGGAACTTCCTCTTTGCTTTTAAAATTGGCTTAACGAGCTGCAAGAAGAAGCGGTAGCACTGAAGCATTCTGTACGTTGTTATGTTTTCTGTATGTTTTTATTCTTAAGTATGCCAGTAAGTGTGGGTGCTAAGAACAAGTGAGGTGAATCTCTATTAAAATTGATCTCCTTAATCTCTATATCCAAAATTCTCTTCACCATGTCCATTTCTTTCCTTGTGTTTTTTTTTTTTTTCCTTAAGGTTTTGGTTTCTTGGTCTGTCTTTTCGCCTTTTGTAAATAGCTTTTTTTATATATATATATATATTTGTGTCTGTATGCTGCATAGCTCACTCTAGTTGTCTGCCTTCTGTGTCTGATCAAGGTCTTCAGCAGTGACAGGACAACAAAGTGTGGTTTTAAGTCATAAAAATGGACAAAAGGCTCCTGCATGCTCAGTGGAATTTAATGGAATTGCCAATTCAAGTGAAAGTTATCTGAGTGTTTGAGTGTTACGCAACACATTTTGAATTAACATAATCACTGACCCATTAATATAACGATTAGTGCAGCTTTGACTTTGTCCATCATTTTGACACTTTCCGTAATCGTCATTCATGAAGCCGCTTTCACAGCCTGTGGAAGACAGGACTGTGGCACCCCTGTTATACTTTGCTGTCAGTGTGGGGTTGGAACTAGGGTATGGGGGTTTTCCTGCCACCAAGGCAGCAGCAGGTTTGGCAACTGGCAGTTGGTGCTAATGTTAGATGAAGCAGCACCATGTGTATGAAACTTTGGTTGTCTGTTTACATATTTTGCTGTATTTTCTGTGCAAAATCATACACTAAGAGAGCAACATGACAGTATTGTTCAGATCGATGTGAAAGTACAGAGGTGATGTAATGGTAGAGCTTAGTCACTTATCTCAGTATCAGTCACAGTATGGCAAAAGGGCTGCTGTCTGCACGGAAAGCAACCCACTGCAAAAAAGGAGGGTAGATATATTAGAGGCTCAATGCTGCTACTGCCATGTTAGAATAATATTAACTGAATGACTCATCCATTACTAGATCTTTTCAGAGATGCTAATAGTGGCTTCATTTTAAGTCCTACACAATAAAAGTTAACTAGAAATCAACAGTCATATATTAATGGGGGGAAATGAGTCGGTAAGCGTATTTGGTTGACTTTTCCAAAGAAACACACATTTCTTTTTGTATCAACCCTAAACACAGCTCTATTTCCGACTTAGTGATATTTTCTTTTATCACTTCTTCAACACATTCTGAATTTGCTTGCTCCAATAAAAATAAATCCTTGAAGAGTGCAGGTGTAAGGTAACAGAAATGTTAAGCCTTCCATGTGTGTTATGTGAGTGGTTGTCTCTTGTGAGCAGCAATGTGGCATTAATACTTTCATCAGAGATTGTGACATTCTTTCCCTTTTTAAGAATTAAAGATGTATTAGGAAGAGGGATTTTCTGATTGCTGCTAATTGGTTTATTACAGATTGTTGTCTCCAAAGCAGCTTTGATAAAACACTGACCAGTAATAGGCAGAGGGACTTTAACCATGTGTCATACTACAAAAATAGCACTGCATGAGTCATCAGAAATAAGAACAAGTACACACACTGCATTCATTCCTAGCTTTAACCAATTGTACAGCTGAAGGTGTACAGAAGTGACAAACTTTATAGAGAAGTAGACTCTAAGTGGTTCATAAAATAAAAAGAGCCATGGCTATCACATTGTTTAAATTCTACCTTTCAGGTGAAATCTCTTTAGCAGTCCATTAAAGCACCAATAAAGCTTTCTCCATTTTTGATAATTAGTTCAGTTGCCACATACTAGAAACGGTAATATAAGCTATTCTGTTCACCTGGATAAGTATAGGAGTAATCATTTGTGAAATTGCAGTTTGACTCAAAAAAAAAAGGTGGTGACTCAAAATGTTTCCATTCTTTTGGACTGCAATATGTTCTAAAGCAGAAGAAGAAGGAGCGACTCACTCATCTGTGGACTCCAAGAGTTACCATACATTCACATGCTGTCACCTCAGGGACACTGGCACCCTCTGACTGCAGAGTTAAGAATCTGTGAAGTTGTTCGAGTGTCTCCCTGAGGCTCATTCATCCTGTCAGCCTGTGACCAAAGTGTCAGTCCTCACTTCATCCCAGCCTTTGTAAACATTCTTCTGATTCTGCCTCAACTCTTTTTGTGTCTAAAACACTCTTACTTTGAAAACCACCCACTCACTGATCGACTTGGACATACACGCTGTCCTGCAAAGCTAAATCCACTTTCTATCCACATTTGTGCTCTGAGAGGTGTCTGAGATATTTTCGCCTAAAAAAAAGTGACTTATCAGGAACATCGATCCAGATAAATGTCATGATTCTATACATATTTGTTAGGGGTGCAACAATACGTTTATCTGTATCGAACCGTTCGATACAGTGGTAACCTTTTAGTACGCCCTATGAACCGAACGATATGCAATTTTATATTTATTATCAACTTCTGAAGAGGCGCTCTGTACTGAAAGTTCAGAGGATCTGCGCTTGACTCCCCTGGGCTCCATTGTTGAGCGCAGGTCCACTGAACTCCAACTGAGCTCCCCCCACATTCATTCAGTCCAAGCTGGTCACGTTTGTTTTAACTGTGCTTCATATGGAAATATATATTTCACCATTAACAGTCTGTTGGGTTAATATGTTGACATATGTGTGTGTGAGCGCACGCCTGCACGAGAGGGAAGCACGAGTGTCCTCTTTGGTTGCAGAGCAGAGTTGTTCCGTGGTCCTGTAGTGATGCTAGATTGGTTGATGTGCGTATATGCATTACTTGTGGTCTTATACTGCATGCTGTGTAAGACTTCAGCCTGATACCGGACAGTGTTTTCCCTGCCGTTATATCGGGGCCTACCCTCCGGGTCCCGCCCCCGCCCCCTTGGAAGTCGAAGCAGAAGTGATTTAAGGTTCCCTCTTTCATGGATCAGGTCTATACCTTGTTCTTTTATTTAACAGACTAAACAGCCTTATGTTATTTATCTTATTTATATGACGGGATTGCATTTCTGTCTCTACATGGTCACACGTTCACAATTCTCCTCTGCTCTCTGTATTGTAGACAGACACACACGCACACACACACACACACACACACACACACACACACACACACACACAACCTTATGACAGAAAATGATACTGATTAAAGTAATGTGCACCCTCTGATTTGTCCTTCATTGACCCCACAGTGCTTTGTGGAACCCCGCCCTCTGTGGACAATGCCTTCCTGATTGGTCGAAAGCGTACCCACTATGACATCCACTCTGTAGTGCGCTACCAGTGTGCTGATGGCTTCTTGCAGCGCCATGTCCCAACTGCTAAGTGTCGTGCCAACGGCAAGTGGGAGCGGCCAAAAATCATCTGCATAAAATGTGAGTTTTTACACAACAGCATCCCAGAGAAGGCTGTCAGACGGCAACAACATGCAAAGTTTGTAAGGTCATCTTCATGTTTACATTTCCTTATTTTTAGCACTCACGCCACCATATGTCTGTCAGGCAATCCTCCTACATTAACCACTCTCAGGAACTGCTGTCACCATGACAACTCTTATTATTAATAATTGCAACCAAAAGGATTACTGTGGTTGCAGACTGGATGATAATCCCTTGGGCTTACTTGAAAGTGGTCAGATCTCCTTTGAAGTATTAGATGCTTGAGGTAGGGCTTCTTTTAAGACTTCTTTCATAACTATTTTTGCAACTGGTTGACTATTCATAAAATACAAAGGATTTGAATAGCCAAAAACAAATTATCAATGACCTTTCTTTACTCACTATTATACAAAACCTTCTTAAAGAAAGGAACACTCCCAGAAGCTGAATTCTCATATCAGCTCTTGGAGGTTTTCAGATGGTGTGAAATGTTGATACTGCTTTACTATCACAGTCTTTCATTTCCAGTTGAAGCTACTTCTTATTTTAGATCTGTGGATATCTAAACTCAGTGAAAATAATCTTTCATAGTGCTACTTTAAACACCTTTTCTCCTTTGAACCTAAAAATAAACTTTAGTTTCTCACAAAATGATTTTGAAGGACTCGGAGAAGAGGCAGAATAGATGTCAGAACTTTTCAATAATCTCTTTTTTCTCCAGAGGAGATGTAAAGGGTTGGTATATAAATATTTAACATACATGTATTTGATTTCACTCAGCTCACAATGTGACAGTAAGGACGAAAAGCTGAAAGCCTGTGTTCAAAGTGATAAGGATTAGCTTTCATATGACTCTTCATCTTTGGACAGTGCTGTTTTTTTGATCCAGAGTTTCATTGTTGTTATCATTCATTACAGATGACATTTCTTTGTTGGTACGGTGGATAAATGGACAGAGCAGCCTCATTAGAGATAATACCCCAGGAAAAAGCTTATACTGAGGCTGGGAGTGGGTGGCTTTAGCTCAGTGTACCAGTTTCCTGAATGTGAGATAAAACAGATTCTCCGAGTGTGGTGGAACAGTTAAACCTACAGAGAATGTGTGGTTTTGACTTTTCAACTTTCTTAAGGCTGATTTATACTTCTGCGTCGAATCGACGGCGTAGCCTACGCAGTAGGTCCGCGTAGCTCCCATACCTACGCAGAGGCCTACGCACGTAGGTGACGTGCACCTCCTCCAAAATGTAACTACGCGTAGAGCCGACGCGGACCGCAAGCTCTGTGATTGGTCCGCTCGACGGCTTGGTCTTTCCCGCATTCACAGCACTTCCGGGATCCCGGACATCGGCCACACATAGGCCGTGTATTTCATCTCCTCCTCTCTATTCTTCATGTAATCATGTCTGTATGATAAACAGCAACATGTATCAGCTGTAGATTAACTTAACACGCTCTGAATCGATGTGGAAAAGTAAACAGAGATCGTAGCAGGACCGGAAGCAGGTGACCGGCTATCAGAGAGACCACACTGCCCTCAAGCGTTTCGGAGGAGAATTGCTGCGCGACACGGACACATCGACGCAGAAGTATGTGGGGCTCATGTCCGCGTCAGCCCCTGCTGCGTAGGGGCGACGCAGAAGTATAAATCAGCCTTTACCCTGCTTACTCATCTTTCACACACAGCAGGTCTGTGATATAAAGTCATCAGCGTAAAGAGATACTGGGTATTCCAAAACCAGCCCAGCAGGGACAGCTGCAGACCTAGCACATCAGCAAAGAACTCCTCCTGCAAGGAGAAAATAATCAGACCTATGAGGGATTGTTTTCATGCAATCAGTTTGGACAGAATGTAAAAGTGTTATCCAAGCAACAAATTTAGAAACAAGACCAAATTACCTCCAGAAAAAAAAATATTCACTCAACCACATCATAAGCTTTCTCTGCATCTAACAATTAAACCATTCCGGCCGTTTGAGAAATGTCAGGAGAAGTTTTTACTCTTTCAATGTTGGGCAATAACTGTCATTCTTTAACAAACCCTGTTTGATTGTCAGAAATTATTTTGGGCAGACCAGGATCAAAACAGTGGGATTAGACATGAGCTTAAAGCTTTACATCTGAAATTTAACAAATAAAGTGGTCCACAGCTGCCACAATCTAAGAGATGTTTGTCTTTCTTAAGAATCAGTAGAGTTAAAGCTTTATTCAAAGTTTGGTAAACTCTCCTGGATGTGAGATGAAACAGATTCCCTCAGTGTGGTGGAAACAGTAAAACCATCCTACCACTGTCTCTCACTTTTTCTCTGTTTGCTCCACCAGCTCGACGAGCCCACCGTTACCGGCGTCACCACCACAAGGGCAGGAGGGAGCACAGGAAGCACAAGAGGCACGGCCACAGAGAGGGAGGACACCACAGAGGAGAGGCGGGTCAGGGCCACAACCACGCCCACTTCTGAACCAAAACATCCTTGACTTTTCTCTTCTGCTGCTGACTGCAGCTTGCCTGTCTCCCTGTCGTCCCCCTCCTTTTCCCCCCATTACCCAACCAAGGCTTCATATCTGACAGCCCAGAACTCTTTGCCTGAACCCCGTCTCTGCACCACCCTCCCCTCAGCTCCACCTCTGGTCCTCCGAGTCAGCCTCTATCATAGTCAATTCTGAGGCCTGTCAAAGTGCTCCCAGGCATCACAAATACAATAACAAGACTGCTCTGAACTCTTTGTCCTTTCCTCTTCAGTTTTAATTTCTTGTCTGAACTTGTATCTCACCTGTCTTTCTTAGTCGACCCAGTTACTCTTCCTTAGAGCTTAACAACGACCTGAAACATGGGGCTACGCTGAGATGTTTTTCAGCACCAAACACTGAACATTTTAGTATGAAACTTTAATAGAGCCAACAACACTGAAAGTACTGTATCAGAATCAGTCAGGAAAGATGTTCATGTTAGTCTGTGAAACACATTATTTCAAATAATCAGTTTATTTCTTGAATCAGCTGCTTTTGGTTTTCTCTTTGCCAGTAGTCATGCTAAACTTAAAGTAAATTATCCTAAAACAAATGTAGTTAATTTACTTCAATTCAGAGATTCAGATTTGTAATTAATTTATTTTATCGTTGGTGTTGTATGTTAGTCAGTTTAAGCGTTATTTTAGATGTAATTCTCAACCTCCAGAGGGAAATGGAAAACACACTGCATCTCTATTCCATGTGATCACATCAGAACAAACATCCATTTGTCTTATTTACAAAAGTGTAAAATAATCTCAAACTGCTTTTGTGATGTGAGACATCTACCCCTGTCATTTCCAAGAGTCAACACTTCTGATTTCAATGTATCTGTAATCAGCAGTTTCACTGTGCTTTATGTTTCTCATAATTTATGTTGCTGTAGGAATATGTGCTGTGAATTAATGAAGATGTTCATTTGCTTGGAGCTTTACATATTTGATTCTATGTGGATAAATTGTGCTGTCAGCAAGCCATAAGAGACATAAAGAACAAGGGAGCAGGTTATATATTGGTAGATCATGTGGCCCTAACATGTGTCACACCTAGCACCAAGTATGATGAGGTCCATTAGAGTTTGATGCACTGCAAGAAAAACAAAAAATTGAAAAGACACACATAATAGGAGATATCTTAAAACTTTATATGTAGCCTCACAAAACTTTATCTAAAACACATTCTTTCAGCTGTTGGGTCACGATAATACATGTCTGTTTTAGGCACATTTCTCAGAATTTGGGAACATCGTTGTTCAACTCATTGATAATGCATTTCATTCTTTCAGACATTTGAATTGGCTTCATTTTTCAATCTGTGTTGTATCAGCCAGCACATTGGCAACCATTGTCCACATATCAAGCAGCTGTGGAGTAACACTAACATTCATTTTCAACCCTAGATAATGTGTGATCACCAAGCAAACTTAATTACAACATTTCCTGTACTTTTGGCTCCTTTTGTGTTATTGCACTTTGTGTTAATTTTTGCAGCTGAATGCAAAAATGATCTAGGTAAGCTGGATCATGCACACTAGCTAGTTGCAATTTTTTTTCACTTTGGTTCTTGGCATGGAGCAATTCATAACAGTTGAATGTGCTGTGAAAAAGTACAATAGTGTCTCTTGTCTAGCTACGGTGTTAACTGCTAGAGCAAACCAAAACAATGAGATGGATGAGGCAGCTCATCAAGCTGATTGAAACCACAGTGGTCTGTTTTTTGTATTGGTTTGTTGTTTCAAGCATCATCTTTCCTGATTCAAATTATTGTTTAATCATTGAGTAATTAAATTAAATAAATTAAAGCAGATTTCTTTCAATTACACAATGTAGATTTTCACAGTGTGCACGGCTCTGCTGATTTATTCAAACATGAAAACTGCTAGAAACTCATTTCGATGACTGTGGAATCAAAAGAAAGCTGTTTGCACAAGGAAGAGAGAATACTATGTGTGTGTTAGTGGGCTCTGATATGTGTGTGTGTTTATGATTGAGGTGGGACGGCAGATACTAAGGCTTCCCATTTCTGGGGCAGAACAAGTCACGCCGCTGTGCCTACACCATTTCACACCTGTGCTCTCCTCCTGCTGCGTGTGCTGCTATAAAGAGGGGATTGGGACATATAAAAAAGCACTTTGCTCTCTTTCCTTTTTCCTTTTCACTGCCTGGTTAAGTTGTTGTCTGTTGTTTAAAGCCAGCACTTGAAGTTGGAGCTTCTGGGATTATGTCCTAAACACTGACTCCAGCACTTTGCTTTCTTTGACTCCGTCTTTGCTCTACTTTTCCTCAATCACCCCTCACTTTCATACATTATGTTTATCCTTCTCATAAACATTCCTCCACCTTAAGTTTAACTAGCTTGTTATTGTTATAGGAGATCACTCAGTTTTATCCCCCTGTCTTTTATTTAACCTATAACAAGACCTCTAAAGCAGGATCAGGTTGTATTAAGTCAAATGAGGTGAGAAAATCCATCCACATTAATTCTCTGCCTTTGTCTGTCTCCTCTCACCTTGGCAATGACAACACCTCTGTGCACAGAGGAGAATAGGGAACCTGCTCCTCTGTATCAGTTTAATTAATCTACCACATCCCTAATTAACAAGCTGCATTATCTCTACAACCTCAGGGCTGTGATGACAAGGGTGGGGGTAGGTTTGATGGACAGCCTGTGGAAGGTTTAGGGTGATTGACAGGAGACCTGGAAAACTGTCACAGCCACCGCATTGCTGTTGTCTTTTAGACTTCAGGTGACAAAAGGGCTTCTTCTTT
Source organism: Notolabrus celidotus (assembly GCF_009762535.1). NCBI lineage: Eukaryota > Metazoa > Chordata > Actinopteri > Labriformes > Labridae > Notolabrus > Notolabrus celidotus. The sequence goes on along the minus strand of NC_048273.1, from coordinate 12,301,439 downwards.
CTATCTGTTAAGGAATATGCATGGCACCAGTGGATGAGTAAACAGATATATAGAAGCTATTTTTATGGTAATTCAATCCAGAGTATGCTCACAGGTAGTGTGATTACGATCGTCTTAAAGGTTTGGCTGTGTGGCAGAAGAACATTTTAGGAAAAAATGAAATGAACTCTAAAGCATGAGGACACAAGTTTAGACGGAATAACATACCAATGAATGATTCCATGTTGAGGATATGAAAAAAAACTTTTAAGCTCAATGTTTTCAATAACGTTCATTCATTTACACTAAAACTGCATTCATGGCAATTGAAAGAGCAAAGTCTTGATAACCGGTTCCAGAAGTAAAACATTTTAAACACACAGGCCCATTTCACACTTCCATATTACATTCTGTCAAATAGCCATGCATGAGTAGAAAGATAACAGCTGTGGCGGACAAAAGAGCTTGTGTTTGTGCTAGCGACTCTTCCGAGTTCATTAACGCTTCTCAAGACAAAGTTAATGGTTTTCAAGTGTGCATTCACCATAGTCTTCTTGTTGGTTTGCAATTAGCGCTTTGTTGAAGAACGGCTTTATGCACGTGTAACCAAGCTAGGGCTGGAAAGGGATTTCTGGGTTTAGAAGATAAAATACCAACAACGCCACCTTGGGACTTTCACCCAAAGAGTTTTAACAATATACTTATTTTTAGTTACCAACCCCTTAACAGAGGGTTCCCCCTTTAACGATACACAGGTGAGTTCACAAATGAATACAAAAGGCATGGTTTAGAAAAATATATACACAATCTTTATTTAATTGGCAGACAAATAGTTTTAAAAACACAATAATAAATGATTACTTCAACCATGAACAGACCTACTAGAAATCAGTGTTAGAAGGACACCGCTAACTGCAGCCAGGTTATCTGAATCAGGCCTATGAACACGGCACACTCACGACAACAACACACATCTAGTTAATAAATTAGAAGAATGCAAAGAACATGAAAAAGCCTGACAGTAAACTGTAACTACAGAATCTTCAAATCACACGGTTACTGAGCAGAATCTTTAAATCACACTGTTACTGAGCAGAGTCTGTAACTCAAGACAAAAAGAACAAAACAAAGACAAGCTAAATAGAAAGGCAAAAAGACACCAAAAAGACAAGCAAAAAGACACCAAAAAGACAAGGCAAAAGTGGCAATCTCGGCCGTCCGCGACCCTATCACCTCACTACCCTGCGCTCGTATCGCATACTATATGCGTTGCCGGCACACAAACGATCCACCAACCCGAAAGGAACACCGTCTCTCAACCCGGAGCTCTGCAGAGAGTGAAGGGAGCTCCGTCACTCAATTTTATCCCCGCAAACAACCAGGTAACCACAGGTGATTGGTTCCCACCCAGCTGTGGGGCATGAGCGCTAATCAGCCGGTTACACACGGGTGCGCAGTGTTTTCTGTGTTGTTTCATTACAAAGTTAAATCGCCAACTACTGGTCTGGCATTCATACTCCATAGACAAGACTTTAGACTGCTTTTATGTCCTTCCCCATGTCTTTGCCTCTGCAGAGATGATCATGCGTGCAACGAATGAAATGCACACATTTCAGTATATTTCACTCTTTATTTGGTATGATGGAACTTCCAATTATGAAGTTTGATTATGTTCTTTGTTGACGCTTTAATTTTTTCTCTCACCAAACGGCCCAAATTTTAGTAGACCCCACAGACCCCGATTTGTGTTCATAGTCACCTGCTGGGTTATGTGTATTGGATTGTGTTGTCTCTGTAATGGAAAAAGCTTGCTCTTGGCACATCCTATGGGACTGCAAAGTTTTCTGTGTTTTTTGAAGTTTTCCTCAAAAAACAGCAACACAGGTTTTCTGACAGGCTCTCTCTGGCCACCCTCACAATACTGCCTTTAATGTTGACTTTATGAAGAAAAATACCCATTCTTTCTCACATCTTTCCTCTTTAGTTTTCAAAGACATTGACCCTCACACTTAGAAGTGTCTGGGTGTCTTTGCTCATGATCCCCCCTTTTCATCTCCTCTGCCCACAGCCCCCTCTCATTCCCATATTGGTTTTTCTAGTGGAAGCCCTGGGGACCGGCAAACAGACCGAGCAGAAGCCTTATAATTGTGAGTCATAATTATGAAGAAGGGTGGCTTAACAGAGGTTTCTGCCAGCTGTCTCATGGCTGAGCAGCGAGCACCCTGCCTGAGGGGAAAGAAAAGTCAAAGCGCTGAACGTCTCCACAGTGGGCCGGCCGCTTCTGAAGCTCTGCCACCGATCCTAATTGTGACCGAGACATTCCCCTCACTGGCAGACCACAGCTGAAGTTCTTTGAGTTCAGCAGGGATGGCGTGAAGGGATGGAGTGTGGTGAGCGCAACCAATTCGCTGTGTTTGTAGCTGTTGCTGTTTGACTTCACTCAGTCTAAACATTCATGTGGGAGCACAACTTGGTTAACTTTGTTATACCGGCTGCATGGAGGGACTAGGTTGATACAAACAACTCAGATTTCTTTTGAATGTGCGTATGTCTCAAAAACAACACAAGATTCTTGCTGCAGGATAGAATTTCTTCTTACTCCATGAGAAAAATACAACATAAACAGGCACTGCAAACAAACCTGTCAAAAGGAGCTGAGAACTCCTACCTAACCACCAAGCATGGTATTAAGAGTAGAACAGCACGTCTTTTTAAATAAAGAAAACCGTTTCTTTCTCTGGACATCAAAAACAGGCACATTAGGGCATACAAATCAGCATGTGAAGCACAGAGAGGCAATAATAAAAGCATCACACACACCCTTAGTAAATGGTTGTTTTTCCTATTAAACTGTCTGCCTGGCACGCATACACTTTACAAAACAGTACAAGATGTATCACTTGAAACTCCTTGTGTCCCTTGAACAATAGGACCTTAATTTTTGACAGATATTTAAAAAAAAACTTTTATCAAGCTAGCTAGCTTATCAAGAACATTTTAATTTCATTGGTTGGTTAGTTGTGCCATCTTGTTATGAGTTATTAAAGGTTTCTAGCTTCATTAAGAATTTGACAGTAGAGGGGTCCTAAGTCTGCATTTGAAGGCTAAACAGGTATAATGTCAAGAAGACTGAGGCTATAACTGCATGTCCTTGGCTTGATGATAGCATCCTCTCTATTTTTTGATATGTGTAGAAGACAAGACAAGGAAATAAACTCTGGACTTAATCATATTTAACAACTGGTGATTAAATATGCAGGTCATTTCATGCTAACATGGCACTGTTTAGCTGCTTAGCTTGAATACAGGTGGATAGTGTAAATAGCTTACATTAGCAAACATTCTGATACAGCATCCAGGACTAGCTAACGCAGTTCAAACTACTACAGAGACGCCGACACCTGTCTTTGTTGTGTTTTTTGATGTAACATGAGACATCACAAGTTATTTTCTATGACATGTCCCTGGACTTGAAAATAACCACAAGTTATTACTGCCAGTGGACTGAAAATATTCACTAAGGGAACACAATCACACTCTGACTCTTGTTAACATGCACGCCTCGCTGAAACCTGTAATGTGATCTCAATCTTTAAAGGTCTTTCTTATCTGATGTGATGTTAATTTTTTGACAATAGCAGTTTATATGAGGTCAATTTTTACTTAATCAGATGATAATGCAATAACTGCCTCTTTCAGGAGATGAGGGTTGAAATAATTACAAGTTGAGTTTTTTCTAACACCTCACTCTTCCTGTTCCATAATTTCTGTGAATCTCCAATGTGTATTATAAAGAGAATGAAAGATATTTGGTATCTTTGCTTCCCATTTGTTCTAAAATATCTTCACATGAAGCAGAGGCATTTACAGGCAGCACTCATCAGCAATGGCAGCATGGTGAGAATGGAAGAGGCTGTTGTCCTCAGTTGCTCAAAGTCAGACTATTGATTTCATGATTAGGCTGTCTGTCTTGGCTTCCTATTAAGTCTGTCAATGACATTGACTGTACAATAGTGTCCACTGACCGCTGGATGTTAATGACAGGAAAGCAGACTGTCAGAGCTCACTGCACTCCTCTATGTCTCTTTAACAGGCGAGCTGTGTTTTCTATAATGGGAATGGTTATCCTCAAATGCCCTTTCTGAAATATCTGTATCGATATGTTTTCTTATTTTGATCTCAGCCACTAAGGTAAACTCTCTTTCTCCTGCGGACTGCTGCATCTCATCTTCACTGCTCAGTAGCTTTTGTACAGTTACACCCCTGGAGGTATTTGTATGACATGGCTGCATTTTTTGAGGATAGATTGAAAAAACGTTATACTGTGGGAATGACACAAATGCTGAGCAGACACCCATGGCAACACTCCTTTCCTCTGTGATGTAAATACTCCTAGGTTTACCCTTTTCTATCCATTTGAATTCCAGGTGTTTTTGTGTGTGGCGTAGCCTCTTTGGACCATATTCATACAGCCCCAGTGGATTCATTCTCCCTCTTTCAGTTTCTCTTTTCTATTCACACACATTGCTGTTTTGAACTGCTGCATCAGAAACACAGACATGGTCAACACAAATGCTGCCAGAGAGCCAGAGGCAAGGTGATAGTTTAACAAACAGAATAATATCACTTCTTTGGCTCTGTTCCCAGCACAACACTTCAGTTTGCAGCTATAGCTTTGTGTTCATGTTGACTCTGAACACAGAAACAATAAAACTGCATTTGAGCTGCCTGTATGATTGTGGTCCACATGTTTTAATCCATATTTATTGATGTATGTTCTTATGAATTCAGTCCTGTCATTGCATTATATTCTTTACAAGGTAAATGATGATTAAAGGAAACCCTTGTTTGGATCTGTTAACAAGCCTTGTTTGAGTGGTTCTTTGTTGTAGTTTATTTTACACACAGAATGAGTAGAATTTTGGATATGATTAATGCCTTGTTTGTATTGTGCTGGGGACATTCAGGTTATTTGTAAGGAAAAAATGAGTAGCCTGGTGGGGACAAAAATATTGATATCAAGATGAAATTTTATATAAACAGCACTAAATCACTACAAATAATTTGACAAGTCATTTGTACAGATGGTAAATTTAAGTCTCATATAGGAGATGAAAACAATGTAATGTACACCCTATATATATTGTTAAAAACTAAATATCAGTTATGATAAACTCCTACCAGTAGTATATAATGTTATATTGTGTTTACTGGTACATTTCCCACTAATAAGATCAACATAATGTGCCAACCACTGTAAAAGTCATGTAAAAATCCATTTATATCTTGTCCTTGTTTAACATGTACGAAAATAATTAAGTGCCACAGCAACAACTTTTATGGTGATAGGTATGAATAAGATTGCCTGATGGAATTAAGCAGGGTTGTGGTTATGCTGTGTGTACCATAAACATTGGAGTACAAGCTTGGAAAATTTTCCTTTAAGAGATGTTCCCAGTAAAGCTTGATGAAATAAACGCTTTACCTGCCTAGCTACTACCACGCTAAGAAGCATTCTAAAGCCCTCAATGCTGCTTGGAGAAAGAGAGAATCAATGCAAGAGGAGGGAAATTGGAGAAGTGATAATAATGCTTTTATGTGAGGTTTAAAGCTGGTATTGTCACGGTTAAAGAATAACGAGGAGGAGGACCCATGTGCAGATTCCATAATAATACTGAATTAATAAATAAAAGCTAAGAGATAAAACTAAATCCAGGGAACACAGGAATCACAGTCACAGAAGACATGATACAACACAGCTCACACATCACAAACACAATGAACCGACACAGAAGGAAGGAAAACAGAGACTGTATATACACACTGGGTAACAGGTAAGGGGACACAGGTAAGAACAACAAGGTACAGGTGAAGACAATCGTAAAGGAGGGAAAACACAGGAAGTAATTTTTAACACACGGGGAGATTCTACAACAGGAAGCACAAGAAAATAGCACAGACAAGGAATACAAATTAGTATACAAAAAAGAAGAACATATAACCAAAGGGAAATCAACACATGAAACAAAATACCCTAGGAATTAAATACACTTGAACAGGAACCAGAATAACCTAAAATCACTAAAAGAAAACAAAGAAACGACAAACAACATTTAACCAATCCTTTTCAAACATACATCATGACCTTTGTTGCTCTTAAACTTTAAGGCTAGTAAACCTTGAATTTTTTTTTCAACAACCTGATATATTTTTAAACACTTGGAAAACCAGACAGCCACCCACTTGTTTAGCACTGAGAAAGAATCATTGATCAAGCCAGTGGTGGTCCTCATGAGTTCCACACATATATTTGTGATGAATGATTATATCTACAAGACTGTGAAGAGTTTTATCTCTTCCTTGGAAATTCAAAGTGATGCAAACCTTCATTTTTGTGTCCTCTGTTGCTATATATATGACCGCTGTACTGTTTTAGCTCTAGGCTGACTTTCCTTCAGCTGCAAAACAATCTGCACCTCTCTGACTTCCATGTGTCAAGGAAATGCATTTCCAAATCTCTTTGGATTAGGTATAATATTTCTCTCCTCTGCCAAGATTACAAGAAAACATTTTGCCCAGATTGGTTTTATATTCAAATTCTGCTGCAGAGTTTAGTAAAAGAAAAGGTCACCTGGGGCAGATCCCTTAGCGGTACTGGGGAAACAAGTGGGAGGAAAGAAGGAGGAGAAGAGACGAGACAGGGAAGATAGAGGGATCAAAGGTAAGAGAAAGGAGGGAGTGTAGCTAAAGGGGAAGAAGAAAGAAGAGTTCTGTTTTGGCAGAGAGCACACCTACTGTTACCGTCTAACCTCAGAGACCTTCAATTCACCTGAGCGTCCTCTGTTAGGCTGTATACAAGTCTTCTCCTATCAATGGACAATTTCCTCTGCCTTACAGCGGTGTTTCCTGTAAAACAACCTCCTCTCCCTCACTGCATTCCTCCCTGCCTTGCTCCCCTATTCCTCTCATCTCCTTTGATATGCAACTAGATTCATTATTATTCCGAAACACAGGAAGAAGCCACACTCTCGAGTTCTGTTTTCTGTCGACAATCAATCACTCTGAACATAGTATCTCTTTTACATTTTCTTCCTCCAGTTTTGCTGCCTGAGTGATGTCTTCACTCGGCTCAGTGACTGACGGGGATAGTGCTGAAAAGGGCTGCTTACCAGGGATCATCACTCAATGATCATTATCGCTTAAATTTACAGCTAGATATGACTTTCACCAAAGATCCAGCAGGGGAGTTTATAAGAGGAGTGCTTACAAAGATACTACAATCATTACCAAGTCCAGACAATCACTGGGGTTATGTCCCTGGCCCTGAATTAACTAGCTCTGAGGCCTAGAATGTCTGAGGTGAGGCTTTCAAAGACACATCCAAGCATATCTTCTTAGAAACTTTCAAATGATGACCAATAAAAGGGGTATTAAAACACTATTTATACTGCAGATTTGTTCTAATTCCTTTATTATAGCTTTGAATAGTGATGAGCAAATAAATGAGAGGCATGAAAAGACTGACAACCATAACCTTGTTCTTGGGTCGATGTTAAGCTGATCTGGCAAGCGTGGAGAATCAATGGGGATCTTTGGTATTATCCTGCATTATCTAAAAATGAAGCTGCCAAAGTTCATGAAGATTATGAAAAGCAACAAGGGCTTTAGCATCATCTCAGGCATGGCAGTCTCTTACTCAGCCTTGAAGCTGCCCTGCCTCTTCTACTTGCAGAATTACTGTCTGACTACATCTCACACATACACATAAGAGGCTGCAGTAAAAAAACACTTTTTTGCCATCACACATTTGTATGCACATGAAACGTATCAAATAAAACGGATTAATATGCATCTTAACTCTGTGTATCTTCCTCATCTTTATGGCAGCCAGTTAGTTGAATAGTTTCTCCTGTGAATCTGCAGTGATGCCTGTCCTAATGGTGGCCGCAGATGGCGGCTCATCACCTCACTAACAGTTTCTTTTTACAGTCATCTGGGTGTGTGCATGTGTTAGTGCATGAGTCAAACCTGAGAGTAAAGCCAGCAAAAATGTCAGTATGGGCCAAGTCCTTCATACACTGTTGCCTCAGCACTCTCCCATTCCAGCTGTGTGTAATCTGTGCAATATAAACTACAGTCGTTACATGATCCTAAATCAAGAAATCTGGTTTAACGTGACTATTTTATCACCTCTGTGGTGGCTAAAAGTTCAATAAAAGCACAGGTACTTTAATCATAACCATAACCATTATTATCATTATCATTATAATTATTATTATTATATTTTGCTCAGGTTTTATGCCACTCTTTTTTTGAAAAGTGCTATATAAATAAAGTTTATTATTATTATTATTATTATTATTATTGTTATTATTATTATTATTATTATTATTATTATTATTATTATTATTATTATTATTATTATTATTATTATTATTATTATATTTTTTATGTCACTTTTAACCAGTGCTCCCCATGTATCTGGCATGTCAGACTTCAAAAAATGAAACAATTCACACAATGACAACTTTCATGTTCAGTCATATTATGTGTTGTGTTGTGTTGTGTTGTGTTGTGTTGTGTAGTGTTATGTTATGTTATGTTATGTTATGTTATGTTGTGTTGTGTTGTGTCGTGTCGTGTCGTGTCGTGTCGTGTCGTGTCGTGTCGTGTCGTTACGCTATGTTAAGTGATATTAAGGAAAGGAGGAAGTGGTGTATCAGTAATGTAATGTGTAATGGATGGCAAGCAGAAACATACCTCTTTGAGCAGAAATAGAGCTATTTAGAAATGGGTCCCTTGAATGGTAAGTTCAGCTTCAAAGCTCTGCCAGATGGTTCTCTCAACAAGATCACAGTTATTTGCATTTCCTGTCAATTTGAATTATGTTACCAGTGAACTACGTAAGTAACACCTGCTGGCCAGACTTGACAGTTTGCAATTCAGACGCTGGAAAACAAAGTTAAATTGGTGGCTACTAACTTTGTGGAGGATGAGGATGTGCTTTAAATAATTTGCATCACTTCCAATGACTGCACATATGAAAGTCTTCTGGAGCAATCAATGTGCCAAAGATCATTTGATTCTCAAATCAAGAAACTGGTAAAAACGGCTTTACCTTGTTACATTCCTTTGCTCATAAAGCTACCTACTCATCATAAAATACTGCATTAAAGGATTTACATTCAAAGACCCAAGTATTAACTTTGTATCAACCTTTTAAGAACTTCCTCTGCAGTAAATGTCCTCTGTGACTGAATGAAAATTATAAATGACATCATACAACTGTGTTAATACTGATGCAATAAGGTGTAAGTGCTATTTCCCTTTTGTGGCTGATGGAGATGGAACTAGTTTTAATAATTAATTTATGTTGCTCTAGTTTGAATTCATTACCCTAAGTTTTAGTTGGTGTTTTTGTTCTGTTCTTTCCTTCTTTGTGGGATTCATTTTTGTGGGGTTCTGTATGTTTATTTTCCTAAAGCTATTTTAGTTTTTTTTTAGAGAGAATCAAAAGATATAAAGTCTGGCCCAAACAAAAATCTTTGAAATCTTAAAGTTGTTGAAAAGGTGTTGGACCCAATACATGACGACAATCAGTGACAAAATAAACAGTTTTGTTCTTGTAGTGTGTAAAGTGCAATGATTTGACCAACACAGCACACCACACACTTACAGATTACTTTCACTGACAACCAAAGTCCCCACTCTCAAACTGGAAATCCTGCAAACGTGACTTTAGTAGAGTACACAAACATGGCAAATGGCAAAATGTTTGATAAGCTAGATGTTTCCAGCTGCTACCTACCTGGTACATCATCATGATACATACATTGTGGTTGCAATTTCTGTCACCTTGTCAGTTTTGTTGTTGTATGTTTTACACAAGCAGCAACCTCCGGTCTAAAAATATGAGTCCAATGCGGAAGTACTAAAAACTGCAGTTCATCGAGGATCCGCTTGAGGCTGGCTCCGGAAGTATCCGAAACCACATACACACCACTTCAAAAAAGCTGATCTTAACAGCAGAAATAAACATGTTTACAGCCTGGTACAAAAGACGAGTGTAGTCTGGATAGCTAATTTATCAATCGGCATACACTGTACGGGGAGTGAATTTTTTTCTAAAACAGCAATTTCAAAGATATTGAGATTACGAGTCTTCCAATGAGAGGTACAGCTGACTTGATTGACAGGCGGGAACACTGTAGCTGTTGGCTAGGAGGCTCAAAGCCTGCCTCTTTACATCACAATCGCTCGACTGCAGCAATATGGCTGCTGTTGAGCGATTGGCCTCAAAACAGCTCTTCAGAAACAGATGGGTGACGTCACGGATCCTATGTCCATATTTTATACAGTCTATGGTTTTATAGCATGTTTTGTATACAAACTTGTGTTGTTGCCACAAATCAAGTTAGTTCTTCCATCCAACTTCATCCTTCATCTTTACTATTGTCACCATGGCTGTTGGTTGTTGTGAGTCCGTCTTCAGTCGACTTGCTCTCCAATTGCTAAACATTTGTTTCCACATGACAATCCACTGAGTTCTTCCAAGGGTTCCCCACCACACAACAGGAAACCTGATCAATGATATTGGACATGTTTACTATTTCAAATCAGTGCTGCCCTGATAGTCTTCAGAGCAGATTGAAGGAAGTTAGTTTTATCGTACCTCTGGAAAATCTGGCAAGATAATATAATCTGTAGGACCAACAAAAAGTTGGGCTTTTACTGATTTCTTTCAGAAGGTGGGTTCCCAGCCCAAAATCAGCCCAATTTTTTTCTACGTCAGTCCACAAAGTTTGACATTAGGCATTCGGCTATTAAATTCAACACAGAAGTATAAACAAGGCTTAAGGATGTGAATATTTTTCCGCAGGTCACTATTCTACAGCTTGAAAAACAGAAATTCAGTTCCTCCTGCCCTCTGCACAAAGCAAACAGCACTTCAATTTGGTAAGCCCAATGGGTCTATAAAATACCAAATTAGAAAATGTGTGAAATAGCTCTGAACAGGAAATGTTCTGAGACACACACACACTCAGCTGATAGATCGGGACAGTTTTAAAGGTCAGAAGTTTGCCTCTTTACACCGGCCTCCTGTGGGAACTCACTTTAAGTTCCTCACAAGATGAAAGTGCACACAGGCTAAAAAAGTGAATTGTAGGTGTTTTGGGACCAGGTCTTGGGACCAAGGTGAGATAAAGTTCAGCAGTGTGTGTACTTCTTAAGCCATTCAATCCCCTCTCTCCCCTGCAGAGCTACAATAACTCTCATACTGGCCAATTTCTGCATGCTGGTGCTGGGCCACATACCTGTGAGTCTTCTTGCACTCCCCTGCAGTCTACAGCTATTTATCTGCCCCCCCCCCCCCAACTCTTATCTTTCCGCCTTCACCTAATTCTCTCAAACCTCTTCTCCAACCTATCTCTCTTCCACACATCTTATTCTCCCTGTTTTTCTCCCTTCCTGCCTTTCACTCTGTCCTTCCCTGTGACTTTATGTTTTTGCTGAGGCTGTCTCATTTCCTTCATCTCTCCCTAACAGGCACACAAAACATACACTTCCCAATCCACACACACACACTCTGAACCTCATTTTCACAGAACTGTTTCATTAACCTCCAGCCATTCTCTTTCAACCAAATCAGGGATTGCTGAAAAAGGCTGATGAGTAAACCAGTGTGACTCCAGTTCTTGCTGTGCAAGGGTGACAGTCGGCAACCTCATAGGTCAGATGATAGAAGGTTGGAAGCTGAGCTGTGGTAAATTTAAAGCAGTTTTTTCTATAGATGACATGGCACTTACTCCCATTCATTAGCCACAGTGTACTCCATTAGATTGTTAACACTTTCAATTAACTCAACTCTGCTGCCTGTTTAATAACCCCTGCTCTCCGGGGAAAAAACTCTTACAATTTGGCCAATTAACCATCTCCAGAAACCAACTGCTTTCCCTGGTAGAATATTAATGCGCAGCAGCATGGTTCAGCTGAATTACACAGTGTATAAGGTATTAAAGGAAACATTTAGGGAGATGTGGTCGTTTCAGATGCTATTTCCCAAGGGCTAATGCAGTGTGGATATGGCTCTCTGTTTGCACGTTCAATCATAACAATGTTGAAGTTTGTGCAAAGCTAAACTTAATTCCTGTGGGAAAAATCTCAAAGCGTTGTACTGCACTCACTCAACCAATGAGTTGTATGCTGAGATATTTGGAGAGAAGAGGAAAGAGAGGGAAGAGGAAAGGTACTCTTCACCACTGCCTGTTAATACTGCAGCAAACATTAGTTTCCGATAGTATTGGCTCATACTAGCATGGAGGATGTTTTAAATATTACCATGACTTTACTTGATGAACACAATGTTTTAGATTAGCGGATAAATGCTGTACGGCACAGTATGGCCTTTGAAAGTGTTTTAGGACTAGTTCAAAATATCAACAGACTTTGAAAGTGATGGAACAGAAGACCTTGATGAGGTGTTGCATCAGTTTTATGTATCAATTGGTCTGACCATACCTGCCAACATTAAGCTGTGAAAAAGAGGTTGAATTTCTGGGGTACCGGAAATACCAGCTTTCTCCAAGTCCATAATACAAATGTAGACTGGATGGACAAACTCCCATGCCCCCTTGTGAGGGAGCTGGACAGCATCCCCCCACTAAGGTGAAAAAAACAATACATACATTGACTGTAAAGTTTAACCACAATCTAATACAGGAAGTTGTTTTTGTTTTGGGGTCTTTTATTGTGGAAAGAAATCCCTTACTAATCCCTCTCTCTCTGAGGTCTACTTCCGGGGGCATGTTTTCATGGGTGCACATATGAAGATGCAGCCACAAGAGTCCAGCAGCTGCATATGGTTAGGCTGAGTTGAGGGATCAGGGGAGAGCGAGGGGAGGGGGAGAGGGGATATTTTGTTAAGTTTGGCTTATGGGGTATTTTTTCAGTTTATTAGGTATTTTCTTTAATCTGTATTAGTATTTCAGTCAATTGCATTGTGTTTTTTATTTGTAAATATTGTTTAAATGTAACTGTATGTTTTAAAGTCAGGGGGAAGTGTCACTGTGATTATACTGGTGTGGGAGGAGACTGAGGTGTAGAAAAGGCCAAGTGAGATTCAGCAGTGAGTGTGCTGGAAGGTGGGGGTCAGGTTTTGTCTCCTCTGTTTGGCTGCTGCTGTAATTACGGCTTCAGCTACACCTGTGACATCTCCTTTGTCTTACAGGAATCTGCTTCATGTTGTGTGAGACTCTTTGTACTTGTGGTGGACTTCAGTAAAAAGAAAAACTAGAGCTCTGGAACCTCTTGTCTCGTGCTCCTTATTTTTCCATCCGGCTCTACACTCTTCTGCCATCCGGTTCCATCCAGTTGGTAGAGGTTTATCCACACCCAAAACCCTACACCCCTCCGGAAGCTTTCAAAGGTTAAGAGTTGGTCCACTGTACCACAACCAGGACAAAATCTGCATTCTTCCTCCTGTATATGAGCCGACCGGAGCCTCCTTTCGAGCACCCAAGTGTAAACCTTTCACAGGAGGCTGAGTAGTGTGAAACCCCCATAATTGGAGCACATCTCAGGGCAAATCTCATCTTCACCCTGCGCCTTGCCACTGAGGAACTTTTTGACTACCTCAGCCAACTCTGCAAAAGATATAGACGAGGCTTCCCCTGGGTCTTCAGACTCTGCCTCCTCAGAAGAGGATGCTTCAGCTGGATTCCTCAAAGTGTTAATATAAACTACATAGGCAAGCCAGGCATTCAGCAAGATGAAATATAAGACAAAAAAATAGAAAATTGTGAAAAAGTGAAATATTTTCCATCTGTTATTTAGAAAAGGGAAAATCAAATTTATCCTGGAAGCTTCACTAATCTACTATTCAAACAATAATCACCATGTATCTCTCGGTCTAGTTCAGTACACGCAAACACAACCATGGGGAGGACTTCTGGTTTGACAGTTGTCCAGGAGATGATCGTCGACAACCTCGGGCTGGCTGTTCACAGAGTGCATGTTGCAGCATATAAATGGTAGGTTGTCCAGAAGAGAAAGTTATGTATAGGAAAAGGTGCATGAGCATGACCAAGATTTGAAATGTTAATGTTGATTCAAGAAACTGGGAGAGCTTCTCAAGAAGTCGGCTTAGGTCAGTCACCACTTGGCGATGTCTCCAATAAAAGGACCACCAATTAATTGCATTCCTAATATCAAGTCACTCCCAAACCAGAGCCATCAGAAGTGTCTTACCTGGGATAATGAGAAAAGAACTGGACTGCTACTCAGTGGTCCAAAGTCCTCATTTTAAGGTGAAAGTAAAGTTTGCATTTCATTTTGGAGAGTGGAAGGGCACAGAATCCAAGGTGCTAAAACTCTAATGTGAAGTTTTCATGATTGGGGTGCCATGTCATCTGATGGTGTTGGTCCACTATGTTTCATCAACTCCAAAGACAGGTGATTAAAGAGCACCTCATACTTCCATCTGCTGACATGAAGCTTCATGGAGATGCTGATTTTCTTTCCCAGCAGGACAGAGCACTTGCCCACAGCGCCAAAACTACCACCACATGATTCACTGACCATGATACCTCTGTGCCACCTGTTAATTCACCTGACCTGAATCCCATAAAGAATCTACGGGAAATTTGAGAAAGATGAGAAACACCAAACCCAAAAATACAAACAAGCTGAGGGCTGGTTTCTCAGTAGCCGGGGTTCAATAACACCCCAGCAGTGCCACAGGCTGATTGCCCTCATAGATGCAGTAATTGGAGCCCTTACCAGGTAACCAAGTATTGAGTGTAGTAATGAACATACTTTATTATTAGTTCGACATTTATTTTTTTACATCCTGTTTTGATTAATCTTAGGAAATATTCTAATGATATGAGACACTGGGTGTCTGATTTTCATGAGCTATAAGCCAAACCATCACAATTCAAACAAAACAAAGGATTGAGATGTTTATTTTGCATGTCCCGCATTTCAAAATACATCAACGTTAATTCTTTTAATACAGTTATTTTAAAAAAGTCTTTAAACATTTAAAAATGAACTATTATACATTTTTTCTAGTTATATTTTGGGGTTTTTTTGCATTTATTGATAGAAAAGCTGAAGAGAAACAGTAAACTTGGGGTGAGTAGAGAGTGGGGTAACACATGCAGTAAATGGTCGCAGCCGGGAGTCAAACTGGCGACCTCTGTGACGAGGACTATAGCCTCTGTATATGGGGCATGCTTAGCCCGCTATGCCACTGGAGGCCCATTGCTAATTTTTTTTTGCTTCACCTATAAATAGTCATATGCCTTTATCCCTGTCATGGGGTTTGATTCAGATGAGTGAGGAATTGTACCAAACACAAATAAATAGATGAAAACAATTTTTTTCACTTTTAACCCGGTAAAGTTTCAAGTGCATATGTAAGCCAGTTGAATGAAAAAGCTTTTATTTTTCTCAAGCTTAATTCCGCCTTCATCTGCAAGCTTTTTCACACCATACGACTAACTTAGAGAGAGAAGATTAGGTTATAAATCTGTGAAATTCCCTTTTAACCCTTCATCCCTGCAGATATTTCTAGCACATTCACAGGCCCTAACCTCTGTCACAAGCTGATAAGTGAGAGCGAGCACAATCCCACGCCTTTGTGAAGCCTTCCACTGTTGTTACAGGGTCATATAATTTCATTTCATGCTTCGAAGAAACCGCGATGAGGAAGCCTGATGAAATGACGACAGCCATGTCATCTTCTGAGTAATCCAGTTTAGAGGGTTTAATCACTTTTCTGCAGAGCCTCCGCCTTTGTACTGTCCTGTACCTGTCAGTATTTTCTCTTTGTCTTTACATCAAATGTCTCTCCTGTCGATGAATAAAGGCGAAGTGAAGCAGCTTTAATCAAGGCCAGAACCTCTCTGATAATCAGCCTCATGAGGATTGTTTATGGCCTGGCCTGTTGAGCCTGCCATCTGTGGAATGTTCCAGGTTTTTAAGGGCGATGTTGGTCAGACATGTTGCTCTATTACTATTGCTATTTTAGATAAGAAAGGTACACAAATCTGTCCATTCGAAGTAGTGGATGCTATATGTAATGATCCTTCTCTTATATAACACCAAGTTTGATTTTAATAGGATGCAAAAAGTCCCTGAGTTAACATAAAAGATTCTGAGTACATTAAAAAAATCTTAATAGCCTCAGTCTTGAAATGTGGAATACATAATCCTCCATAAATTATATATGTCACAGTGCATCAACCAGGACTTTGCTCATTAATTTATTGGCTGTGGCTCTACATTAACACAGTAGCACAGACTAATGGGGCTGTTGAAAGTAGTCAGTGAATCATTAAAATTATCAACCTTGATTATCGAGGTCATTTGAAAGCCTCTTTTTAGCCTTTGAAAAATCACACAGCTGTCAGTTGGCAGCGAACAAACATTTTTTTCTCCACTCAAGTTTGTCATTCTCAGCAATTATTTCATGACGCTGGCCTCGCTGTGAACTTGACTCTAATAACATGCTGCTAGTTGCTATGGCGATGACACGGTCTGTTCTACTGTGCCGGAGTAACATCAACATACTCCCACTCAGAGCCAGGTTCATCGCTTAGCGGTCTCTCTCTATCTGGCAAACAGTCAAACACACCAGACAGAGTAAATCCCCGTACACTGCAAAATGAAATGTTCATCACTTACCAACACCAACTGCTACTCACAACTACCACTTGACATATTGATACCAACTAACTAATAATGAAAACAAAAACTTTGAAGTGTGGTGAAGGGCTCATTTGGCAGCTAAGGTCTCAGCTAATAAAAAAAAGATGTGTGTAAATATGAGGAATAAGCTGCACATGAGCAAGTCATAAACATCTGCCAAGAACAAAAGTGTGAATTTTGAATATTAAATTGTGCACTTTAGATCACAATTTGAAATGGAAATAATATAGTAAGAGCTGTGGCGCAATGTAAAATGTTGATACAACAGAATTTGATTGTTTGCATGTCATTATAAGTCTGTAATTAAGTGAAAATGGTGCAAAGACAACATGCGCCAACTGTGCATGCAGCCTGTGAGAGTCGTTCCTCTTCGTTCATTCTTCTTTCTGATTTTTCTTCTCCTTCTTCATCAAACTTTATCGGATTTTTCTCTGGCAGTTTGTTGAAGTTGTGACCTCTTTTGGCCTTCCGTTGGTGAGACTTGTGGACTGTTTTTCACAATGAAATCACCAACTTTAACTTTTACTCACATTACTGTTGCCCGGCAATCCCACTTTCTTTGTTTTTACTCATGCTCAGCTGGTTGAGCTGAAGCTGGCCGGCTGGATGTTCATGGGGAGCTCTGAAGATTTGGGACACATGGAGGCAGAGGAGGCACAGAGCTACGAGGGAGACTAAGGTTTATGGAGAGGAGATCGAAGCTGAGTCTCTCCTCTCTCATCATGGGCAGCGTGAGATCTCTGGCTTATACGATGGACAAGCTAACAGGACTAGCCAGGAGTCAGACGGAGTTTCGGCAATGTAGCATGTTTTGCTTCACGGAAACGTGGCTGCATCAAGATATTCCCGACCACGTCGTCTCCATTGACGGCTTCCAGACTGTCAGGGCAGACCGGGATAGCACCGAGGGCCTCTGACCATATTATCTGCACAGGGAGATCTCACATGTCATACTGGTAGCTGTTTATGTAGCACCTGTAAAAAGATGTTTTTGTATATTAATTTTATATTAATATTCAGTAATCTTTATGTACTGTAATGAAAATCAATGTTCTGTGTTTTAGGTTTAGTGACCAGTTAAGTTGCACTGCACTGTCCAGTAGGTGGCAGCAGATACCGTTTGATAACACAATAAGGGAAAACACAGAAGAAGTGCCAGGCTGTGGTCTGTGTGGTTGTTGAAGGGTGTGCTCGGTGTTGCCGCACTTGTTGTATTCTCTCTGCCGACCATGCTGTTGAAAAATAAATGAATCACTTCTACACCATAAACGTCGTGGTAGTCTGGATGGTGTAACATTTTGGGGGCTCGTCCGGGATTATTATTCACAGCAAAGGACTCTGAACTCCGGGAGAAACACGGTAAACGTCGCATCTGTGTGGGAAAGCTAACGACAGCAGGCTAACAAAGCTAATGGTTAGCAACAGATAGCTGTTGAAGTTTAGCTAGCACGACAGAGTCTCGTTTTGTTTTTTTCCGAGTGTCAGTAAGTGAGAAACGATAACAACAAGATGTCAGAGCTCCGGGAAGAATTCCTTTTGGACATGGAAAAAAAACTGTTTGAAATGACAGTGAAAGAACTACACAAAGTGTGTGAATACTGTAAAATAGCAGGCAAAGACTCTGAGGACATTAAAGATAAAAGCCGTCGGGCACTAGTGAAACACGTTATAAAGTTTTGTGAACGTGAAGAGTTTTTGGAGAGAGAAGACGAGGGCATGGCTGTGCTGTTGGAGCTGAATGACGCATTTGGGGTTCTGCGAGAGGACCAGTCGGAGACCGACGACGTGGGAGCAGCGCCTGTCTCTTCTGCACCTACAGCCGCGGAGGGGCTAGATGAGGCAGTCCGCCCGACCCAGCCGACGCTGGACCCACAACAAGGGGACAACGCACCGCTACTGTCGACGCTGGAGCAGCGGGTCGTCCCAGAGACAGCGCGGGTCGTCCCAGAGACAGCGCGGGACGAGGGCACTCGACGCAGAGGTAGAGACTCCACTAGCAACAGCTGCTGCGCTTCCTCCAGCGGATTTAGAAAGGATTTCAGGATAAATGGATATGTTGGTGAGTCAACATCAAAAGACACACTAAGCTTCAGTAGCCTTGAACACCAGATCGAAAGTGGTCTAAGAAAGGGCTATCCAGAAGTGGAAATTACGGAAGCAGTGATTCGTGCTGTTAACCCTGGGTTGAAACTGAGGAGTTATTTAGAGGGAAAAACAGATCTCACCTTAGCCACTCTCAGACAAATATTACGAGCACATTATGCAGAAAAGGATGCAACTGTCCTGTACCAACAACTAACAAAAGCTGCACAAGGACTTGGTGAAACAGCACTTGATTTCCTCGTCCGAGTACTTGACCTGCGTCAAAAAGTCCTGTTTGCATCCGAGCGTGCCCAGTCTGGCCTGAAGTACAACAAAGAGCTAGTTAATAGCCAGTGTTCTCAGTCTATCACGACAGGTTTAGCTAATGATAACATCAGAGCGGAGATGAGGATGTATTTGCAGGATGAGAAAAGTAGTGACGAGCTGCTCCTCCAAAAGATGCAAATTGCTCAGTATAATGAAAATGAGAGGGCCCAGAAGATAAAAGTTACAACTAAAGCCACACACAGAGCGAGTCTCAACATCGTAGAGAAAAGTGGAGATGAAGATGACTCTGTAACATCACCAGCCTCACTTAAGCCTAACAAACCCACCAAAGAAAATCCCCTGTTTGCAAAAATGGATGAAAACAGCACTGCAATTAGGGAACTCACAGGCCAGGTAGCATCACTGGTTCAAACAGTTCAGCGCGAGAGGAAATCTGTCTATGAAAACCAAACTAAGTCTCCCCCTAGTACTTTTAAGAGGCCAAAGAGACGATGTGTAGCATGTCAGCAGGACCAGAAAGAGTGCAACCATTGTTTCAAGTGTGGCAGTGATACACATTGGGCAAAAGGGTGCAGAGTAGTGGACAGACAGAAACCGTCGGGAAACGGGAGGAGGTTGTGATGGAGGGACAAGTCATGACCTCGGAGCACAAGTCCCAAAATGACTCAAACACAGGATTGAATCCCCAGTCTGATCTTCTGAACTCATGCGGAGTGCAGGGGAAAAGAGAAAAGCTCTTCAAGCACCGCCCTCCAGCACCATTAAAGCCAAATGTCAACAATAAAGATCAGTCTTTCAGCTCACACAACCCAGTTCCAAAACACAAACAGGTGGCACAGCTTGTAGGGAAGAAATGCCTTGTTTGGTTTAACATGAACGGTGTCAAGACACAAGCTCTGTGGGACACAGGAGCTCAGGTGTCCATCATGAGTGAGACGTGGAAGTCCCAAAACTTGCCAGATGCAAAAATCCATCCTATAAGTGACTTGATAAGCGATGACGAATTGCTAGATTTAAGAGCTGCCAACGGCTCAGAAATCCCCTTTCAGGGCTGGATCGAGATCAGTCTGAGTCTATGTGACCCGAAAACTAAGATAGCAAGTTCAGATGAGATACTAGTTCCTGTTCTAGTGAGCAGAGACATAATACAGAGACCTATAATAGGGTTTAATGCTATCGAAGAGATAATGAAAGAGAAAGAGAATCAGGTCCAGGTAGGTGAAAGGCTAGCTTTGCTCAGAAATTCATTGAGGATCGGATCAAGAAAAGCAGAAGCACTGCTTAACCTCATTCAGGGAGCTACAGAGGAAAATGTTACTTACCTTGTCAAAACAGGACGTACATCTGTTGTAGTTCCAGGTGGGCAAGTGATTTGCATTAGCTGCCCTGTTAGAACAGATCTCAAAGTAAAAACTGAAATGCTCTTTGAACCCGAAGAAAACCTTTCACTGGATGAGGGACTCGAGATCACCTGTCAGTTATTGAATATCTCTTGCTCCTCACGTAAGGTAGATATTTATGTCAAAAATGCGACTCAGCATGACATTACAATGCCAGGCAAAACCATGATAGGGAGCATACAGAAGATAGCAGACTGTTATCCACTGTACCCAGACGAACATCAGGTTAACTCGGTAGTGGTAGAAGAGTCTAAAAACCCACCTCACTCTAAGACAGAGACGTCACATGATGATCCACAAGAAAAACTGTGGGATCCGCCCGTCAGCTTGGATCATCTGACAAGCGAACAACAACTTGCTGTTAAGCAAATGCTTCGGGAGGAATCAAATGCATTTGCCAGACACAAAGATGAAGTAGGATACATCAAAAATCTGAAAATGGACATTAAGTTGACTGATGATGTACCTGTAGCCAAAACATACAATGCCATACCGAGACCATTGTATGATGAGGTAAAGAGCCACATCCAGGACTTGTTAGATAAAGGGTTCATCCGCAAATCCACCTCGCCATATGCAGCTGCAGTGGTTTGTGTGAGAAAGAGGGATGGGAGCCTAAGACTGTGTATTGACTACAGGGGACTTAATAAAAAGACACTTCAAGACAGGCATCCCATTCCACGCATCCAGGAGATACTTGATGGTCTTGGTGGAAACACTTGGTTCACTGTACTGGACCAAGGCAAAGCCTACCATCAAGGTAGCATCAGTGAGGACTCAAAAAAAGCCACAGCTTTCACAACACCATGGGGGCTGTATGAATGGAATAGGATCCCTTTTGGTCTCACTAATGCGCCCTCAGCCTTTCAGCGCAGTATGGAAGAGAGCCTAGAAGGTCTCAGGGATAAAGTATGTATTCCCTATTTGGATGATGTTTTAGTTTACAGCAAAACATTCACTCAACATGTTGAGGATCTGAGATCTGTCCTACAACGTCAGCAAGCCTGGGGAATAAAACTGAGACCAGACAAATGTGAACTGTTCAGAAATGAGGTCCGCTATGTTGGGAAAGTGGTCTCAGCTGATGGTTACAAGATGGATGATAAAGAAGTTGCTGCAGTACAGGCATTAAAGACAACCCCTCCTACAAATATAAAAGAGCTGCGGAAACTTTTGGGTTTCCTGGGTTACTACAGGGGTTATGTGCAAGATTTCTCTCGCCATGCAAAATGTCTGTATGATTTGCTTTCAACAGATGCCACCCAGAGTCCTAAGTCAAAGTCCAACTTTCGGCCAGCCAAAGCAGGACAGCTCCCCCCACACCAGAAAATAGTGTGGACTGACACTCACCAGGAAGCTTTGGACTATCTTGTTGATGTTTTGACCAACCCACCTGTAATGGCTTATCCTAGGTTTGAGGATCCATTTATTTTGCATATAGATGCTTCAGAACAGGGACTTGGAGCAGTCTTATATCAGAGACAGGAAGGTAGGCTCAGAGTCATTGGGTACGGTTCACGAACATTAAGTCCAGCAGAAAAAAACTACAGATTACATTCAGGGAAGCTTGAGTTTTTAGTACTTAAGTGGGCAGTAACGGAGAGGTTTAGAGACTATTTGTTTTATGCTCCTTCTGTGACAGTGTACAGTGATAACAACCCCGTGACTTATGTTTTAAGCACAGCTAAACTGAACGCGACTGGACACCGCTGGGTCTCTGAACTGGCCGACTTCAACATAACACTGAAATACCGACCAGGAAAGGCGAATACAGACGCAGATTTCTTATCTCGCACACCTGTGAGTATGGACTCTTACATGACTGAATGCACAGAACAATACTCACCTGAAGTCTTAGGTGCCATCTTCAGTGCAGTTGAGACACAACAGCTTCACGATGTAGACTGGGTGTCAGCTATTACCTGCAGCCCGCAGGTTCAACAGATAGGTGCAGATAACATACCAGACATCAAAGTAACACAACTAGAGTTACTACAGGCACAGTTGCAGGACCCTGTCATATCCCAAGTCCTCCAGTGGAAGAAGTCTGGTAAGAGACCAGACGGGAGGGTTGTGAGTGCAGACACACCATTACTTAAGCAGCTGCTGCATGAATGGAACAGACTTTGTGTCTCACAAGAGGGCCAGTTGTATAGGAAAACTCAAACCAGTACTCAGATTGTGCTCCCAGCAAAGTACAAAGAACTGGTGTACAAGTACCTCCACTGCGAAATGGGTCACTTGGGGGTGGAGCGGGTTTTACACCTTGCCAGACAGAGATTTTATTGGCCAGGAATGCAAAAAGACGTTGAGTTTTTTATAACACGAGTTTGTAAATGTAACTTCCAGAAAAAACCTGCAGTGCAAAGCAGAGCTCCAATGTGCCATGTACCTGCGACAGCTCCATTTGAAATGGTTTCTATAGACTATCTTCACCTTGAAAGAAGCAGGGGAGGGTATGAGTATATATTAGTGATCATTGATAACTTCACTAAGTTTGCCCAAGCCTACCCAACTCGTAACAAATCAGGGAAAACAGCAGCAGATAAAATCTTCAATGATTTTTCCCTTAAGTTTGGCTTCCCTGCTAAGATACATCACGATCAGGGTAAAGAATTTGAGAACCAGTTGTTTAAGCGATTACAAAAATACACTGACATGGCCAACTCAAAAACAACTCCCTATCACCCACAAGGAAACCCAGCTGAACGATTCAATCGCACCCTGTTATCAATGCTGAGGACCTTAGATGAAGACAAAAAGGGCAACTGGAGTGAATATGTGAGCAAAGTTGTACATGCTTACAACTGCACAACCAGCGAGGCAACAGGATACTCCCCTTTCTATCTGCTCTTTGGTAGAAACCCCCGCTTGCCAATTGATTTGATCTTTGGGATAAATGATGAGGAAGGATGCAACTCACACCAAGAGTATGCTCAAAAATGGCAACAACAAATGAAAGAAGCATATGACATTGCATCCAGAACCATTAAAAAGACTACAACTAGGGGTAAAACATATTATGATCAAAAGAGGCAAAGTTCAGTGCTCTCTACAGGTGACCGTGTTCTTGTGAGAAACATGTCAGAGCGAGGAGGGCCGGGGAAGTTGCGCTCATATTGGGAAGATCAGATACATGTTGTGATCTCTGAAAAAGGAAAAGACAGCCCAGTTTATGAGGTAAAGCCTGAGCGCGGCACAGGGAGAGGCAGAATCCTCCATCGCAACATGCTGATGCCATGTAATGCCTTGCCACTTCAGGAACCCCAAAATCTGGTGAGAACACAAAGACCTCACACTCAACAAAAAAAGAGACAAAATGACTGTACGACACAGGAAACATCAGAGGACTCAGAGAGCTTAGATGAGGAGGAATATCACTGGGTTCATAGACTGAGACATCGTCAACACCCGCATGGAGAGCAAAATGTTGCACTTCCAATGACTCCTGAAATCGTACCTCAGCATGAGTTTGCTGCTGAGGCAGTGGAGTCGAGGATTGAGACTCCAGTACAAACGTTTGTGGACGACAACATTACCGGATATGTCACTGATGGCTATGACTCACAGGAGGTGACAGAAACTGCTCAACTAGCAGATCCACCTTGTGATCAGGAACCAGAATATTCTGTCACACAGCCACGTAGGTCGCAGAGAGACAGGCGTCCTAAAGAGACATTAACCTACGAGTCTTTAGGTCAACCTTGTCATCGTGTGATAGGGCTTCACACAAACCCAGTGTATGCAAATACAGTTGTACCAGGATATGGACAATGTGGTTTGCCCTGGCTGCTTCCACAGATGTTTGGAACACACTTTGTTTATCCTTCTCTGATTCCTGTAGGATACCACTGATAAACTGTATGGACTGTTGCAGATAATTCTGTGAAATATGGACACTATAACATGGACTGTTTGTGAACTGAGTGGTTTACTGTCCATTACAGAGTATCAGGTGACAAGGACTGAAAGGACCAAAGAAAGGAGTTTTGTCACAAGGGTTCATATGTAAGTTGTATTGTAAGATGCTATGCACTTGAGTTTCGTACCGGGAAAGATGGCACTAAAATGATGTGGATGGCATGTTTTTAAGGTCTCCGGAGCATCCAGTGTAATAGAAGAAAAGTGTTTGTATCAGAGCATTAGTGTAGTACCGCTCTATTGTTAAAACTGCTCAGTGTTACTGTGTAATAGTGTGTTGGAATCACATGGTATGCAATAGTAATGTACGCAAATGGTAAACCTGTTAAAATGCACTTAGGGCTGTTGACTTATTTCGAACGTTCAAGAGAAATCAATTGCCAATTTGTGAGATATGTAAGTTACAAAAGTATCTAATGTTAAAGTTAACCGTATGGTTTGAGTACGGCTATAACATTCCTTTGCAAGAGTAATGCTGCAATTTTAATGCTAATGTTGAGGACAACATTTAATTTTGCAGGGGAGGAATGTAGCACCTGTAAAAAGATGTTTTTGTATATTAATTTTATATTAATATTCAGTAATCTTTATGTACTGTAATGAAAATCAATGTTCTGTGTTTTAGGTTTAGTGACCAGTTAAGTTGCACTGCACTGTCCAGTAGGTGGCAGCAGATACCGTTTGATAACACAATAAGGGAAAACACAGAAGAAGTGCCAGGCTGTGGTCTGTGTGGTTGTTGAAGGGTGTGCTCGGTGTTGCCGCACTTGTTGTATTCTCTCTGCCGACCATGCTGTTGAAAAATAAATGAATCACTTCTACACCATAAACGTCGTGGTAGTCTGGATGGTGTAACATTTACATCCCCCCTCTGCCAACCTGACTACAGCGGTTGTTGGAGTGTCGCTTTGCAAAACTACTTGATTCTTAAAAAAGCTAGGCCACATTAAAGCTATATGATTTGTGGAAAATAATAACCATAGTTATCAATTGTGCTTCCTCAACATCATTCTTCAGCAGAGACTAAAATAGGCAGACACCAGAGCCTTTCAGCTGTTGCACTCAAGATGTAAAATTACATGCACAGATTGCATCAAATCATATTTTCCTTTTCAGTTGTATTATTACCATATTGTCAGAAATGCAGCTCAAATATGACATCAGAAACTGTCAAACACGCCACAAGAATAAACTGGAGTTATTTTAGTTAGATCTAACATGCAGTAATGTCAGGAAAGTGATATAATAAGTCTTACCTTGTGCATTGACTGTGCATTTTTTTTCTTATGTGCAATTTCTTCTTCCATTTTGCAAATGCAGCTGTGTTGACTTTAGTCTTGTTTAGGTGTTGGGCTTCCTTCTTTCTAATGTCACACTTTGCTCTGAATTTGTAAAATATGATGACCTGCGATGGTAGACTAGTTTATGTTCAGAGTTGGACATATGTTGCTTACGTAACTCTGTTAGTGTGAAGTGTTCCAGCCTCTGTTAGAACAGCATGTCTCTGGGTTGCCTTTCCTGTGAAACTTTCTGTGGTCTGCCCTTTTTGTTGAATCATTACAGAGCTGCTAGTTTTTTTATGCTCTTAGTTCTGCAGCCCAACCTCCTACATGTTTATTTTTTGAGACAGCATACAGCGATTAAAGGGCAGCATGCGGCTCAGCTGATAGAGCGGGTTGTCCATTAAACTCAGGGTCACTGAGTCGATCCCCTGATCTGTTCCTGCAAGACAATAAAGCGCTTATTGCCTGGGATAGTTAGGTCTGTGCCTTGCATGGTTGCTTGCTTCCATTAGTGTGTAAGAGTGTGTGAATGGGTTGAGAGACAAACTGTAAAGTGCCTTAGAAAAAAAACGACATGAATGAAGTCCATGTGTCCATTCATTCAAACTTTATAGACCATTTGGTGACCATTTGCACTCTTTATGAAAGCAAGTGCATTCAGTGTATTTCTCTGCTTATTTTAAGACTTCTCCTGCAGCGTATTACCCATCTTAAACATCTTACTACTGATAAAAAATACAACACCCAAACACAACAATTTGAAGACCTTTATTTGTTCATCTTTTATACACTTTTAATGACAAACATTCTCTGTATTAAAGGTTGCTGCTTGTAACATTCAACATTTAGTGCAATTGATGACCCAGGTAGCCTAAAGGTGCAGTAAATTGGGTAAATAGCATTTATTGTTGCTTTGTTTCTCTCCTTTCTCAGCCTTAGCAACTACTCTTAGCCAAGCAGTACATGCTTGTTTTGTACTAAGCCAAGATGAGGCTAAGATGCTATCAAATGAAGCTTGATGTATTTAAAGTGCAAATATTTGAGTGCCAGTGCAATATATACTACTCAGCCTGTTAAGCTCTGATGAAAAGATTGCCAGGTCTTCAGTAATGAGAAAAACGACTCACATTGTGCCAAAGGGTCGCTAACCAAGCATGACACCCAGTTACAGGCAATTAAACTTGGTACAATCAAAACTTACGATGGAATTTCTCCATACAGTCAGGCTCATCATCCTGTCTCACTCAGTAATGTTTGCTTTCAGCCTGGAACTTGGGATCTGGCTCAGACTGGAGCCAAAAAAAAAATATCCACAAACATGTAAACAAGGAGATTCATGGCAGACTCTCTGATCTGATTTGTGCATGAGTGAAGATAGAGCCTCTGTTTAATCTTGCTGTTACAGGGACAGATGTGCTAACATACTTATTTCTTAAGATGATTGACTGAGTTGAGACGATAGGAAAATCACCCTAATAAAGATGTCACCCTTAATTTTACACAGCCCTTCTTCTCTCTGGTAAATGAGAACATCTTGTCTGTGAGCGTTTTTCTTTTGAAGTGATGAATGGAGACTGGCTGCTAGGAGACAGCTGTTGCAGTCAAATCTAAAATTGCTCTTAGTCTGTCCATTTTAAATCACCCTTGTAGCATTAATTGGGATTCTGTTACTGCTCTTTGTGCTTGTCAAACTATTACTAAGGGTGTTTGTCTTTGCAGCACCATCTGCTGATTCATCTTTGCTCTTGCGAAAACAGTAGACCCCATACAGGCGAAATTTTTTATCAGGGAAGCCCAGGTGTCGGACACCTGGCTGGGCCCCTCCACAGCGAGACCGAGGGTTAACAATGGGATAACGGATGCTGCCGTCCTCAAGCCAACCAGCTTCGCAGCGATCCAGAAGCTGGAACTTCCATGCGGCGTACAGCTGCCCCACTTTTGCCACCACTGAGCCATCTCGAATACAGGCCTTCACCGCCTCAGCATAGTTCACCTTCTTAAAGCGTTTGAGGAAGTACACTTTGCCTGGGGGGGATATAAAGGTATAGGAGAGGTCATTTGTTGTGAGAACATGTGAAAAGATGGAGGAGAACAGTGCAAGTTCATTGCTCTGGCAGGCAAAGGGAGAAATAGAGAAAGAAATGGAAGAGAGAGTGTAGCCCAAGAGGGGGAGAGCCCTGAGGTATTCTCAGTTTTCCTGGCATCACTGTTTGGTTGTTTTCAGAAAATATAACATTCAAACAACAATCTTGGCAACTGCTAAAAATCCAAAGGCTAGTCTCAGTCAGTGGACGGCACTTGAAACGTCTTTCAAACACTTTTGCTTTCAACTCCACTCTTGGGAGTTACTTCCATCAGCATTATCAAATAAATTGCTATCACATTGGCTGGATAGTTTAAACTGAACTGAATCACAAAGTAGCTTCTCATAAGAAAGAAGCTAAAGCAAAAAAAATCTACCAAGAATAATGAGGTTAGTGGGTTTTTCGTCTCATGAAATTCAAGTCTGCAGCCTCAGCTTCGCACTTGGCGTAGCTATTGATTTTATGCTTGTTTATGCGACTGCTGGCTATTAGAGGGGCAGAATATTGTTTCATATTTCCCCAGAGGACACTCAGTAAATCCCTTCCAGCTGGACTGAGAAACTGTATCGGTCACGACCACAGCTGAAACCTCCTGCCCACAACAGACTGTCCACAATAATTAACACACAGGGGAAGCCAATGGGCAATCACTTCTATCATGCAACTTTTTACTCACCGAGGGAAAGCACTTTTTTCAAGACCAATTGTTTGTTTGTTTGTTTGTTTGTTTGTTTGTCTGTTTGGGTATTAAAACCTTTTCACTCTTAAGAGAGGCATATGCAGGCTTGACATTTTGCTTTTAAATATGATTCATCCAAATTCCATGTAACCGATAGATTAAACGTCATGTATCTGTTCGCTGCAAACACATCAGCATAGAGAGCAGTTGCTGCTATGTATGCTGACAAATGACTTATTTTTGTGTGTTTTAAATCTATCTAGCTGCCTACATTCACTTAAATCCTGAGTGTTAACATTCAGCACTCATGCACAGCAGTCTGTTGCTCATTCACAACCCAAATATCAACTCAGAGCTCATTACAGCAGGCTTTATACCTTAAAATAAATACAGCAAAAGGCTATTGCTTTTAAATGATTAACAAAGCAAGATTATCAATCTACTATCATTTTGCATAATGTTCCAGAATTATTTAGGGAAGATATTTTTTGTGTAGAGATGACAAAGTGTGTGTTCGGAAGAGATGAAGCCACCCTCCCTCTCCTTGAAGTCATTGAGGAGTGGGTGAAGCAGAAGCAACCACACTAAAGGTGTCAGACTAAAAGTGCTGACATGTTTGGCACTGCAATCTGTACACCTTGTTTTTGCATAGATCAAACAAACAATATATAATGCTTTAATAAGTGAGTTGGTAGTAAATTGATTTTTTGCATTTAGGCAAAGCAATACTGATTGTTTAACCTTTTTTCTGGTTACTAGGTTTACCAACTGCTGGCGGTAATTTTATATATGTCATACAGACATGGCTGTGGTTAATAATCTTTTCATCTAACCCACATTCAAACAAGTGCATAGGTTTAACTGAAATAACAAACAATAATTTAATATTGATTATTTTAATGTAGCTGGTATCTCTTAGGAAACAAAAAGTGAAATAGAAAACCTTTCAGCACTTCTTTTTTCCCCTCAAACAGCCTTCTTTCTGCTTCCCCGAGACTACACATAATGTTTATGATGCAAAAACTTACCTTGCTCTTAACTTTTCTAAGTTTGTGTGAGCTTATGAACCTGTGGGTGTCAGGCAAACTCTCTGTGGGAATGTGATGTAAATCAAAGACCTTAGATATGAAAGGCTGTGCTCGGCACACAGGGGACTGTGCGACTCTTACAGGGCAGCATTGACACAGCCTGATCTACATCCAACAGCCTGATGCCGGTGAGATCACAGCCAAAGCTCAGAGACATGGTCCCAAAAATCCCCAGGCACAGGAACTGTGATATCTCCTCTTTCTTTATAAAAGTTCAACAATCACCTCAACCTATGTCTTTTTCTCTACCAATCATGAACTACAGATGCTGAATACCCGCTTAGATTTAAGTATATAGATGTGTCTGGGGCTACAAAGTTTTTCTTAACCTCAGATACAAACACACATACACACAGTAATGGCTGCGAGCCTACAGCTCTCTGTGTGTGTTGTTGTTGTTGTTGTCTCTATCCCTCTGCCTCTCTCACCATTGAGCTTGGAAGTGAAGCAGAAACCATCATAGTGTTCATCCTCCAAGTGCCGGTAGCCATAGTTACGAACGCCAGCAGGGGTGTCTTTGCGACCACACTGTTCTCTGGGGTGAGCGATAGGGTACTGGACTGAGCCATCCTCTAGCCATCCTGCATTACACCAGTCTAGTCCTTCCAGCCAGGCCTGTGGAGGAGGAGATAATGTAGAGGAGAGAGTCAAATGAAGGGATTAAGCACATTATTAGGAGGAGAAAGACTTAGGTTTATCTCCTCTGACATAACTCCATTAACTCTGGGCTTTAGTGTATGAGGCTTTTTAAATAGAAGGATGGACCTGCAGTAAAATTTCTGCTGTTAATATGCATATTATAATTTCAGTCTTACTGCTGCTCAAAAGGAGTTTATGACTGTAGACAGTTTATTATTACAGCTCATAGAGTGGCCTATAAATCAACATGCAGAAGGTAGTAACATTTCTACTTTAATATTGGCTGCAATAAGGTTGTATTATCAGATATTATTTTCTGCCTGTCTGGTTATCTGTCTATCTGTCTTTCACTTTATTGGTTTCTATCTTGCTTGTTACTTAAAGTATTGGACTACATCTAAATTGTACAACACTTATCTTGCCCACTGTGTTACCAGGAGCCGTATTACTCTTTCTGTGTTGACGTCATAGTCTACACCAGTCTATGTTGTGATGTTATGTAGTGCAAAGTGAGCTGTTGTGTTATATGTTTTGTAATCTTAAATGTTGTAATTTCGATGCATACATTTTGGAGGAGATGCACGTCAGGCTCCACACACATCTGCTTCGAAAAAGAGTTATGCATTTATCTTTAGCAGACTAGACTACTGTAACGGTGTCTTTACAGGACTCCCTAAAAAGTCAATCAGACGACTGCAGCTC
>NC_048273.1:10730581-10763081 GCF_009762535.1 Notolabrus celidotus | reverse complement strand
ACACACACACACACACACACACACACACACGCCCGCAGGCACGCATGCACGCACACATGCATGCACGCACGCGCACGTGCACACGCACACGCACACACACATACACAAACACACAGTCTACCCCCCTGTAAAACCTGATCTGGATCCTGAAGGTAATTTCCTCCATTGTTCGTCCAGGAATCGCTTCATAATTGTCTGACAGCAGATGTTAGTGTATGACACAAGTACAGGTGCGCCCCCCCACTGATGAACCCCCCAACCCCCACTAAGGACCCCCCTCAACCATCCTGACCCCCCCTCCCCTCAACCCCGGCCGTCTTTGAAAGCTCCTCTGTGGTTGCGGCGGTCCAACCAGCGTTGGTCCTCCTCTGGTCCAAGAGTTCTCTGCCTGGGAGGCCTGATCACACAAAGGAGGAGTATGTGTGTGTGTATGTGTGTGTGTGTGTGTGTGTGTGTGTGTGTGTGTGTGTGTGTGTGTGTGTGTGTGTGTATGTGTGTGTGTGTGTGTGTGTGTGTGTGTGTGTGTGTGTGTGTGTGAGTACATGTGTACATGTGTACATGTGTACATGTGTGTAACCATACATCATGTTATATCTCAGTCAGTGGAGCGTTCCGAGAGCTTCAGGTTTGTTAGAGTACAGGTGTGTTAGAGTACAGGTGTGTTAGAGTACATGTGTGTTAAAGAACAGGTGTGTTACAGGTGATGTATGGCTGAGATGAAACATAGAAATGAAACTCAGGTAATAAAGGGGAGGAGACATAAAGACATGTTACCTGGTCTCTGGACGCTTCACCTGTATCAGCTGTCGATCTGAGGATCATCACCTGTGCTTAGATGTGAACCCTCATCCAGGAAACCTGTTGACCTTTGACCTCGGAGCACTTTGACCTCAGAGTGGAGAAGATAAACATCCTCAGATTAAACCCTTACAGAGCAGCCTGACGGTCTGAGGGTTGAGGCTCTTCTGCTGAACATTACATCATCTAATGAGAGTGACCTAAACCTCGCCGCGCGCCCGTTAATGTGACAGTTTGATGACTTGATGTGTTCGTGCAGGGTGTGTCGGCTGGATGCACTCCAGCTGAATCCAAACTCTCTGCAACAACTTCTGCTGCGGCGTAAAACCCACAGTGGTGCTAATGTAGTTAAACGCTCTGCAGAGCCGCTCCAGTGTACAGTTTCATATGAAAATATCATAAAAGCACGAGTGTCCTAACCCAATAAAGAGCAGGAACCATGACGCTCACTCCCAGGATTTTCACTTTGCATGATTTACGCTGTAGAAATGTTTTACAGAGCTTCTCTTAAACTTTCACTTCAATCAAAACAGCTTAGTTTAGGAACCAAACTCCGGCTTCTCCCTCTCTCTAATATCCTCTTACCCCCAACAACTTCTTCTTCTTCGTGTCCTCTGACTCCTACGCCCCCCTCCGTCCCCCAGCGCTCTGAAAAGATTGTCTCCATATGTTTCACAGAGGGATCCTGCAGCAGGGCCTCTCTGTGACAGCTCGCTCCTTTACCTTTACATCAACATGGCAGCGGGCCCGCAGCGTATCCAGATCTCTGCTTATTGTCTCCACACCTCATCCCTCTGCCGCCTGTCTCTCCCTCTCATCAAGCGCTGATCCAAGCCTGCCTCAGTCTACCTGACCCCATCTCTACGGCTTAAACACCTTAACAACAGAAACAGAGCAGTCTGCCATTGCGTCATTCTACCTGTCCCTGACATCATGCTACATGTTCCTGACGTCATGCTACCTGTCCCTGACATCATGCTGCCTGGCCCTGACATCATGCTGCCTGTCCCTGACATCATGCTACCTGTCCCTGACATCATACTACCTGTCCCTGAAGTAATGCTACCTGTCCCTGATGTCATGCTACCTGTCCCTGCATCATGCTACCTGTCCCTGCATCATACTACCTGTCCCTGCATCATGCTAGCTGTCCCTGACATCATGCATGTCCCTGACATCATGCTACCTGTCCCTGACATCATGCTACCTGTCCCTGACGTCATGATACTGGTCCCTGACGTCATGCCCCATGTCCCTGACATCATGCTACATGTCCCTGACATCATGCTACATGTCCCTGACATCATGCTACATGTCCCTGACATCATGCATGTCCCTGACATCATGCATGTCCCTGACATCATGCTACCTGTCCCTGACATCATGCTACCTGTCCCTGACGTCATGATACTGGTCCCTGACGTCATTCCCCATGTCCCTTACATCATGCTACCTGTCCATGACATCATGCTACATGTCCATGACATCATGCTACCTGTCCCTCACATCATGCTACCTGTCCCTGACGTCATGCTACCTGTCCCTGACATCATGCTACCTGTCCCTGACGTCATGCTACCTGTCCCTGACGTCATGCTACCTGTCCCTGACATCATGCTACCTGTCCCTGACGTCATGCTACCTGTTCCTGACATCATGCTACCTGTCCCTGACGTCATGCTACCTGTCCCTGACGTCATGCTACCTGTCCCTGACATCATGCTACCTGTCCCTGACGTCATGCTACCTGTCCCTGACGTCATGCTACCTGTCCCTGACGTCATGCTATCTGTCCCTGACATCATGCTACATGTCCCTGACATCATGCTACCTGTCCCTGACGTCATGCTACCTGTCCCTGACGTCATGCTACCTGTCCCTCACATCATGCTACCTGTCCCTGACGTCATGCTACCTGTCCCTGACATCATGCTACATGTCCCTGACGTCATGCTACCTGTCCCTGACATCATGCTACCTGTCCCTGACATCATGCTACCTGTCCCTGACGTCATGCTACCTGTCCCTGACGTCATGCTACCTGTCCCTGACGTCATGCTACCTGTCCCTGACATCATGCTACCTGTCCCTGACGTCATGCTACCTGTCCCTGACGTCATGCTACCTGTCCCTGACATCATGCTACCTGTCCCTGACGTCATGCTACATGTCCCTGACATCATGCTACATGTCCCTGACGTCATGCTACATGTCCCTGACATCATGCTACATGTCCCTGACATCATGCTACATGTCCCTGACATCATGCTACCTGTCCCTGACGTCATGATAGAGTGGACGTTTCCATCAGCTCTCTGCTCCTCGTGTTTCCTGTCTCTCCATCTGTTTCTTCAA
This sequence comes from Notolabrus celidotus, assembly GCF_009762535.1. Classification (NCBI taxonomy): domain Eukaryota; kingdom Metazoa; phylum Chordata; class Actinopteri; order Labriformes; family Labridae; genus Notolabrus; species Notolabrus celidotus. The sequence continues at coordinate 10,759,928 of NC_048273.1, read as the reverse complement.
GAAAGGAAAAATGTTCAAACAATAACTTTAGTAAATTAAAGTCTGTGATATAGATTATAAATGTTCTGCATGTACAAAGGTATTGATGGTTCGTGTTTGTTGGGGTGCAGAAAAAATGTTCCCCAACCTCATTACCCTGCACCAGCCAAGAGGTGGCAGCAGAGTCAAGTCAACTTTATTCATACAGCACATTTAAAACAACCGATGTTGTCCAAAGTGCTTTACAAGTTAAAAGTACAAGAAGATAAAAATAAACAACACATTTATATAAAATCTGTGGGGATGTTAAAGGTGACATATCACGCTTTTTTCATCAAAATATATTGGTCTAAGAGGTCCCCAAAACATGTCTTTAAAGTTTATGCTCAAAAAATGTTGGCTGAATATACACGGCTGCTCACAGACCCACGTTACTTCAACCCTCTGAATTTGATCCAGAATCTGATCCTGACGGATAGGCACCTGCAGCAGGACCTTTCTGAACGATTGGTCACAGATTTAGTGTTTCTTGTTGTTTGATTTGTCAGTATGTCGACGTGTGTCTTGGTACACGGCTACGAACATGTAGCTATGTGGCTATGCTAACTAGCGCTAGCACTTTTCCATGAAAAATAAAAATCATCCACTAGATCTTCAAATCTGCAGACGTGGGGAGTAAAACCGACCTTTGTGTTTATTAAGACAGCCTACAACTAGCATGCCTCCCTCCTAAACTCCTTGTTAGCACACATGTGCAGGTAATGAAAAACGGAGGAGGGGTTGAGTTGTATTTTATACAGTCTATGGGCTGAACCATCTCCGAGCTCTGACTTCCGTTACAGACCGGATGTCGTTATGACGTATGAAAAACACGGAAATCTGAACCGGCTCGTTTCAGCACACATTTACAGAAAGGTGGAGAAATCAGAACAGGGGCAGAATGGATTTTTTTCATTCTTGGGGGGTTTGTAGACATGCCAGAGACACATATTTCAGGTAGAGAACCATTAAAAAGTCGATTTTGCATGATATGTCACCTTTAATGAATTAACCTCAAGGAGTAGGCCAAAGAGAAGAGATGGTCTTCAACACAGATTGAAAACATTAAACAGTGGGGGACGATCTTATCTGAAGTGGTGAGCTGTTCCAGAGATCGGGGGCAGCTGCTGCAAAGGCTTGGTCGCCCTGGGGTTTGAGGCGGGTTTTAGGCTCATCACGGAGGAGCTGGCTGGTGGACCTCAGTGATCAAGCTGAAGTACAGACATGAAGAAGATCAGCCAAGTAAGATGTCGCAAATCCACTGAGGGCCATGTAAGTCTACGTTATCTGTTTATGATTCATCGTCTGATTGGTGCCTTATAAATAAAGGTGATTGATTGTTAGAGCGCCCCCTGCAGGAAAGTGCTGACTGTGTTAAGATAAACCAGTCCTGCTGGATCACAGAGCTAAGTTAGTCTGAAGGTCTCTGCAGTTAGCTGAAGTCCTCTGCATGTTCAGGGTAAGTCTTCCTCTCTGTAACTGTGCGTCACTGCGAGCTCTAAAGGTTCACATACCTTCATGGTTGTTTTACACATTAAAATATTTCACTCAGTGAACTGGAGCTTAAACTTTCCAGCTGTTGGCAGGAGTGTAAAAATCCGAGGCTGAAGCTGTATGTCACAGGATGTTTACTCGTCTCACAGGGAGGGAACATGTCCTGAGTTATATCAGGCTCTCAGAAAAGAGACTACAGAAGTAAACAAGCTTGTCGAGCTGTGGATCAAGGATTTATGATCAATACAACGGCTGACACTCCTTCAGGAGCCCTCCTCCAGTGGCCCTCATCCAGGAGCCCTCCTCCAGTGGCCCTCATCCAGGAGCCCTCCTCCAGTGGCCCTCATCCAGGAGCCCTCCTCCAGGAGCCCTCTTCCAGGAGCTATCCATCAGGAGCCATCCTCCAGGAGCCCTCCTCCAGGAGCCCTCCTCCAGGAGCCCTCCTCCAGGAGCCCTCTTCCAGGAGCCCTCCATCAGGAGCCATCCTCCAGGAGCCCTCCTCCAGGAGCCCTCCATCAGGAGCCCACCTCCAGAAGCCCTCCGTAAGGAGCCCTCCTCCAGAAGCCCTCCGTAAGGAGCCCTCCACCAGCAGATACAGAGCAGCAGCTCCAACACAGATGTAATGGAGATGCTGCAGCTCAGTCAAGCTTCACGTCATTATCAGCTTTGGTAACTTTAATCAGACAGACACACAGACACACAGACACACACACAGACACACACACACACACACACACACACACACACACACACACACACACACACACACACACACACACACACACACACACACACACACACACACAGATGAATGAAGAGAGATTTATCTGGCATCTTCAGATGCAACAAACACATGATGACTCAAGTAAACGGAGAAGAGGAAACTGTGAGGAGACATGAGGAGGAAGCTGTCGGCCGTCAGTCAGGGAAGAGGATGAGGATGAGGAAGAGGATGCCCCCCCCCCCCCCCCCCCCCCCCCCCTGCAGTCACCTGGCACAGCCATCAAACCTCCTCCTTCCCTGCCAGGAACCCCTCAGTGCTCCTCTCCTCACCCTGTCCCCGATCACTAGAAATAGCCTCTGAGTGTGTATTGTTCCCCCAACACCGACACACACTCGCACCCACGCACACACACGCACACACACGCACACACGCACACACACGCACACACACGCACACACACGCACACACACACACATCCCGGACTAAACTTTCACCTTGTTGTCTGCATTACAGTTTGCACAGTTCACAGTACGGAGAGCTGACCAACCAAAGAGTCCCAGAAACCTGTGGCCCTGGTTCTACTCAGTCTTAGCTTCACCTGCCCACGGCTTCATCTCCTTATCCCTGTACCCCTGTACCCCTGTCCCCCTGTCCCTCTGTCCCTCTGTCCCTCTGTCCCTCTGTCCCTCTGTCCCTCTGTCCCTCTGTCCCTCTGTCCCTCTGTATCTTAATGTGTCTTAATGTCCTCGGCCATCTACTGCCGGTGCTCTCAGTGATTTCCGTTCGCTCTTTAATGGAAGTCATGAAAGAAGAATCAGCATTCATTAGTTTGTCCAGGAGAGCTCGGGGACTTTTAATAGAGTCGGTTTATTGAACGTTGAGTTTCCTCTTACAGTAATGAGCTTCCTGTGTCCACACAGAGCCAGAGACTGCAGAGCAGCTCAGATTACAGCCACTAGAGGGCATGTTGGTGCGCTGTGCTCTGTAAGTATGGGATACTGTAGTGGTTTAGCTAGCAGGAGTTAGTAACAGGGATAGTTCGCCGTGTTTACCTGCACGCCGTGTTTACCTGCACGCCATGTTTACCTGCACGCCATGTTTACCTGCACACCATGTTTACCTGCACGCCGTGTTCACCTGCAGGCAGTGTTTACCTGTAGTTACCTACACGCCGTGTTGACCTGCATGCCGTGTTTCAGAGGGGAAGCGTGGCCTGAAGGTGTTCGGCCCGCTGACTGGGTCTTTATATTTTGCAGTGTCGCTGTGACTCATCACAATGAAGGAGGCGTTTCTGTTTAAATCCTAAATGAAGCACCTCTTCCTGATCAGTGAGTCAGATGGGGATTCACATCCTTTCTACAGCTGAATGGTGAAGCCTGTTTCAGCCTGAAGACATGATTCAAATCAGGCTTTTTATATTCAAACCACATTAAATATTCTCTGCTGGGTAAACACAACACATGTGTTTCATTTCCTAGAACACAGGAAACAGGAAGTTTGAGACAGGAAGAGTGCGTAATGGACTTCAGTCCCTGCTTTGAGTCTGATCCAAAAGCTAAAAGTGTTTGATGCTGTGAGCGGATCCAAAGATCCAAATGTGTCTCAGTTTCTTCTTTGAGTCAAAGAACTGCAAACAAAATCAAACCAAATCAAAACTGCTTATTTCAGCGTTTCCAGAACGATCACAGTCTTCAATCCGGATCTCATAAACAAAACATGCATCCCACATTAGTCTACAATATCCCAACAGGAACCAAATCTAGAAGAAGAACCTGCATGAAACAGAAACCTGATAATTAGACCTTCCTCACGTCGTCAAACAGATCCTCCTCTGTAACAGTCAAGCTCACGTCAGCACAGAGATCAGGACACATCACTCCAGCTGTCAGCTGTTCACAGGTATACACAGGTGAACATTCTGACAGCAAGTCCACTGAAGGAGGAAAAATCCAGGTGACCAATCAGGCAGCAGGTAGAGCGCTACCACAAAGAGACCAAACAATGTTTCAAACAATGTGAAAGCTGCCAGCTGTCAATCATGATGCCACGCCCCCTCTTTTTATATCACCAATAAATAATTCAAAGTAAACAGAAACATGAACACTGAGACATAAATCAGCATGATAAGAACTAACTATAATGAAAAAACACCATGTTAACAAACATTTATTTTTTATTTTGCTCCCATGTCCCATCTGTTAACAAGGAGGAGGTGGGGCTTATGAGCTATACTGCAGACAGTCAGCAGGGGGAGCTCAGGATCGGCCATGTTGTCTCCTTCACCTTTATTGTGAGGCTACAAGTTCTCCCTGTTCATCTCAGACATCACATCCACCTGAAGCCTCTTTTCCACGCTGCAGTCTCTCCGTCCGTCTCACACCCTGTATAAACATGGATGTAGTCTCCGTGATGTCCTCCATCTGTTCCCGTAGCCCTGTTTTGAAGCTTATCGTCGGCGGGTGCCATATTGGAAATGCTGAACGCCAGCCTCAAGTGGACACTCAAGGAACTGCAGGTTTTAACAGTTACGCAGAGGCTTCAATTCGCTGCTGGAGGTTCCCACTTGGTCCAGCTCTCCTCAGTGTAGCCCCTCCCCCTCTCCTTGGCTTAGCCACTCCCCTCCCCATCCTTGTTTAAGCCCCTCCCTCTCCTCACGGTGGCCCATCCCCTCCCTCTCCTTGGTTTAGCCCCTCCCCCTCCTTCTCCAGGCAGGAATGTGTGATATGTGGATCAGCAGACGGGTTTTGATTGTCCTGCTGAGCTGACGAGGGGAGAGGAGGTGAAAAACAACCTCCTTGCACACATCCATCATCACCTTCTCCCTCCTCCATCCCTCACCTGACCTACTTCTACGACCTTTGACCACCACGCAGTGATACCTGGCAGGGAGTGAGGAACAGGATCTTATTGGCACTCTGAAACCGTTGCATCTGGATTTTTATCATGAAGAGCTCCTCTGTCCTCAGGGAAGATCTCTGCACGTATCTCATCTCTGAAACCAATTTAGTATTGAGCAACGATGTGTTTCTGATTTACAGGAGGAGAGAGGAGGAGGAGGAGGGGGAGGGAGGAGGAGAAAGAGGAGAGAGGAAGAGGGAGGTCTGATAGAGGAGCCACTGCAGATAAAGGAGGGAGAGCGTAAACAAAGAGACTAAAAACGAGGAGTGCTGAGTCTGCAGCTCCACATGTGTTTCTGATGAATGATCCCTCACCTCTGAAACACACCTCACATAGTTCAGCCGTACATGGACTCACAGAGACTCAGTGTGTGTGTGTGTGTGTGTGTGTGTGTGTGTGTGTGTGTGTGTAAATAGAGTCCCAGCAGGAGAAACAGATCTGGGTTTTGCTCCTCTGTGGGATCCAGTAAAGTTTTGTCAGTGTTGAAGTCGTTCTGCTGAAACATGAATCCTGGAGTCAGACAGAAAACGGTTTATTAATAAAAACATTCAGAGTTTAAAGATTTGTGAACACAAATCTCAAATATGAAATGTGAGGGTGAAACTGTCTCAAAGTGAAGAGCATCTCACCATCATCACATGTCTGTAGACTGAACTCTTGCAGGTTAAACACAGGACGCAGATGTTTCCTTGATCCTTTAACTTTCACCTCTAACCTGAAGGAGGTCAAAGGTCACACAGATAGACCAGTAAACAGAGAGCAGGGTAACGAATGATCAAACCAAACAAGATGTGAGAGTGAGATGACCACAGCCCCCTCCTTACCTCTGACCGTAAACCACAGCTGACCAGAGAACTCAATCAACAATCAATAAACAACAATCAATAAAACTGAATCACTATTACACCAAACTGAATCACTAATACACAAACTGAATCACTAATACACCAAACTGAATCACTATTACACCAAACTGAATCACTATTACACCAAACTGAATCACTAATAAACCAAACTGAATCACTAATAAACAAAACTGAATCACTAATAAACAAAACTGAATAATTAGAAAAACAAACTGAATCATTAATAAACGAAACAGAATCACTAATACAACAAACTGAATCACTAATAAACCAAACTGAATCACTAATAAACCAAACTGAATCATTAATAAACAAAACTGAATAATTAGAAAAACAAACTGAATCATTAATAAACGAAACAGAATCACTAATACAACAAACTGAATCACTAATTCACCAAACTGAATCAAACGGAATCACTAATAAACCATACTGAATCCAACTGAATCAAAGTGAATCACTAAAACAACAAAGTGAATCACTAATGAACCAAACTGAATCAAACTGAATCAAACTGAATCAAACTGAATCACTAATACAACATACTGAATCACTAATAAACCAAACTGAATCATTAATAAACCAAATGGAATCACTAATTCACCAAACTGAATCAAACTGAATCACTAATACACCAAACTGAATCACTAATTCACCAAACTGAATCACTAATTCACCAAACTGAATCAAACTGAATCACTAATACAACAAACTGAATCAGTAGTACACCAATCTGAATCACTAATAAACCAAACTGAATCACAATTTCACCAAATTGAATCAGTAATAAACCAAACTGAGTCACTAATAAACTAAACTATCTTATCAATTAACAAAATTGAAACATTAATATCCAAACTAAATCATTAATAAACAAAAATGAATCACTCATAAACCAAACTGAATCAATAATAAACAAAACTGAGTCACTAATAAACCAAACTGAATCAATAATAAACAAAACTGAGTCACTAATAAACCAAACTGAATCATTAACAAACCAAACTGAATCATGAATAATCCAAACTGAATCACTAATAATTCAAACTGAATCACTAATAATCCAAACTGAATCACTAATAAACCAAACTGAGTCACTTTAATAAACCAAACTGAATCACTTTATTTCACTCAGAATCTCTGTGAGCTCGACCTGGACCCTGCTGGCTCTGAGACGTTCAGGTAGAGGACGGAGTGAGCTCAAACATTTTCACAGATGTTCGTGACGGCCTAAACTGTAAAACTGAAGCCATAAAACGATTACTGTGAGCTGTTTCAGACATCTAAGACGAGCAGAGCGGCTCAGAAAGCCTCTCTCTGAATGATTGAACAGAGGTTTCCTGGTAGTTTGAGAGTGTTCCCCCTGAGGAGGTCAGGACAGGGCAGGAGCTCCTTTAAGATGTTACTCTGTTAAAGTGAGCAGAGGGATTGAGAGTAAAGAGAGATAACTGTATGCAGAGTAACACATCCGTCTGAAACAGAGCTAATAAAGAAGATTAAACTTAGTTAGAATCAAACAAGCTCACTCACCTGTTAACCCTAACCCTGAATAGTTTGCTCACCGTGTTAAATATCTTGACTAAAACTCTCTGCTTGCTTCCACCCTGAGGAGGAGTGTGTTTGTTGGAGTGTGTGTTTGTTGGAGTGTGTGTTTGTTGGAGTGTGTGTTTGTTGGAGTGTGTTTGGTGGAGTGTGTTATTGTTGGAGTGTGTTATTGTTGGAGTGTGTGTTTGTTGGAGTGTGTGTTTGTTGGAGGGTGTTTGTTGGAGTGTGTGTTTGTTGGAGTGTGTTTCTGCAGACTGTCAGCAGGACGATGTGAGCTGCAGAGGAGCAGCAGAGTGTCGGCTGGAGAGTTGCACGTGATGGTGAGGGGAGATTCAGCGCTCCATCAGTCTGCAGAGACTCTCAGGATGGATTTGTGCTCCGATGTGGTTCTCATGTTCAGATGTTAGAACTAAAGAGACTCTCTCCAGTCTTTGGACCGGCTAAATGAACTGGCCTCAGTTAACCCCCCAGAGTCATCCTTGGTTCAAAGGATGAGCGGCACAGAGCTGCTGTTGTTTCAGCTCCAAGTTCATGTGAGGGGATCCATGCCCGCTCTGCTCCTCATTACCATGCTCCCTCTCTCCCTCTGTCACCCTCTCTCTCCCTCCCTCTCCCTCCCTCTCTCTCCCTCTCTCCCCGGCCTCCTCTTTTCATTAAACTGTTGTCTTCTGCTCGGATCCAGAATAGCTGAGAGTGAAACAAGAATCTGAAATCTGTGTTTGTTGGACAGAGACCAGAAACTGTTTCTTCATCCCAAACCTCCCTCACCCTCCAGAGGACTCTTCTTCTCTTCATCATGAATAACAACAGACATCGAAACCCTCAACCGTAGCTCTCCCCCTTTCTCTCTCTCTCTCTCTCTCTCTCTCTCTCTCCTTTCAGACTGAGAAAGAGAGAGAGTGTGTTGGGAGTGTTTGTGCAGCTCTGACTCCAACACACAAAGTTTTTGACATTACACACGCACACACGCACACACACGCACACACGCACACACACACACACACACACGCACACACACGCACACACACACACACACACACACACACACACACACACACACACACACACACACACACACACACACACACACACACACACACTAAGAAAAACACACACTCAGCTCAGAGGTCTGTATTAGTTTTTTTATAAAGAGGTCGTTATTATTTAGTCTTAAAGAACCTGTTGATGTTCGTTGATGTTAACTCAAGCGTGTTGAAGAACTAATATAAGCTGGTCAATGAGGAGGAACTGAGGAGGAACTGAGGAGGAGCTGCACAAAGCAGAGCTGAGGTTTAGAGGACGCCTCATTACACGGAACAGCTCTGGCCTCTGTTGGTCCCTGTGGTGGTGAACTAACAGGGTCTGGATTCAGGGAGATTTAGGGTCCTGCTGAGTTAAAGATAAGATATGCTACAAACAGGAACCATAAAGAAACCTCTTAATGAATAATTAAGACAAACCTCCAACATCTAAATGAGGCAGACTCACAGCACAGCCTCACACAGTGTGGAGGAATGTGCTGTGACACCCCGAATATAAGAGGAGGGAGAACCAGAGCCCATTAAGAGCTAACCTCAGTCTCTGTCTGCACATTCTACAGCTGCTCTGTGGGGACCCGCCATCACACAGGACATCAACAACAGCAACTGAACCAACACTCTCAGCAACAACAACGCAAACAACAACAGCAACTGAACCAACACTCTCAGCAACAACAACATCAACAACACCAACTGAACCAACACTCTCAACAACAACAACACAAACAACAACAGCAACTGAACCAACACTCAAAGCAACAACAACACAAACAACAACAGCAACTGAACCAACACTCTCAGCAACAACAACACAAACAACAACAGCAACTGAACCAACACTCTCAGCAACAACAACACAAACAACAGCAACTGAACCAACACTCTCAGCAACAACAACACAAACAACAACAGCAACTGAACCAACACTCTCAACAACACCAACAACAGCAACTGAACCAACACTCTCAGCAACAACAACACAAACAACAACAGCAACTAAACCAACACTCTCAGCAACAACAACACAAATAACAACAGCAACTGAACCAACACTCAGCAGCAACAACAACATCAACAACGGCAACTGAACCAACACTCAGCAGCAACAACAACATCAACAATGGCAACTGAACCAACACTCAGCAGCAACAACAACATCAACAACGGCAACTGAACCAACAGAACCATCACTGAACAACAACAACAGCAACTGAACCAACACTCTCAGCAACAACAACACAAACAACAACAGCAACTGAACCAACACTCTCAGCAACAACAACAACAGCAACTGAACCAACACTTTCAGCAACAACAACAACAACAACAACAACAACAACACAAACAACAGCAACTGAACCAACACTCTCAGCAACAACAACACAAACAACAACAGCAACTGAACCAACACTCTCAGCAACAAAAACAACAGCAACTGAACAACAACAACTGATCCAACAGTCTCAGCAACAACAACACAAACAACAGCAACTGAACCAACACTCTCAGCAACAAAAACAACAGCAACTGAACAACAACAACAACAACAACTGAACCAACAGTCTCAGCACCAACAACAACAACAACAACAACAACAACAACAACAACAACAACAACAACAACAGCAACAGTCTCAGCAACAACAACAGTCTCAGCAACAATAACAACAACAGTCTCAGCAACAATAACAACAACAATAACAACAACAGTCGCAGCAACAATAACAACAACAGTCTCAGCAACAATAACAACAGTCTCAGCAACAACAACAACAACACTATGTCCTCCTACTTGTCCTTCTCTTCCCCCTCTGCTTTAAACATCCTCCTCCTTTCATCCTGCTGCCCTCTGATCTACCTGTTAACCTCTGACCCCCCCCTCTCCTTTGCCCTGACCTCTGACCTTTGACCTCCTCAGGTCACGGTCAGCTTGCTGCTCCTTATCTTTGAGTCCTGGTCCCTTGAGTCGTGTCTCTGTGGATGACTTAATGTAATCAAACAGAGATGTGACCCCAGCTGTCCTCCTGCTGGAGCGGATCGCTCTCTGAGGACTTCCTGGAAATGAGCTGCACGGTGTGGAGAGAGACAGGTCGATACAGCGCTTACGTCTGTAATCTCAGCTCAGATTGAAACCAGATGTTTGGATGATGGAGAAGGAGGAGGAGGAGGAGGAGGAGGGGAATAACAATGAAAGCCCTCGTTGCTCCTCTTCAAGAAACCTTGTAAATCTGTATGTTTTCTGTCCTTAATGACCCTGAAGATCCTCGCCATGAGCCCTCAGATCCTTTAAAGATCCTCTCCTCAGACTGTCCACCTCTTCTCCTGGGTCCTCTGACTCCCGTGCTTCTGTCAAAGAGCTCTGACGTACATTCAGACACTCGGAGGGTGAGGTAATAAGCTGTTCCTGGATGTGACCTGTTGAAGGTTTCAGTGAAACATGATGAAGTTTGGTGACTCATGAACTTTACTACATTATCTGTATCGTCTGGTTAACAAAATCTGTTCAGTTTCAAACAGTCAGTTTGGACCAGAGGAGATCTTTGCTTCAAGCTTTCAGACTTAAATCCAGAACCAAAACTGAGACAGCGAAGCAGATGCTCAGACTGAGACCTCCGCTCATCGTACACCAAACTGTAAACACTGAATCCAGCCAGACGTGTGTGCTCCTCTGTGATGGAAGGATCTCTTCAAACCCAGACTCAGAGACATGTCCGTGGAAACTCTGGTTTTAAATAAAGTTGTGTTGTTCTGTGTTTTGCTGTGGACGCAGAGGGCCGCTGCGAGAGAAAGCAGCTGTGGTGCATTCAGTGCTGAAGCACAGAGTGTGGTTTTAAAGTGCAGGATGGAGACACAACTATTGTTCTGAACTATTATCAGCTTCCTGTTTGAGACAAACAACAACATTTATAACAAACCGCCTCACGAGGAGTCTTCAGGCTCTGTGGTCTGTTCTGAGCTGATGGGTAACATAACAGCAGACCGTCTCTCCTGAGACGCCTTAAAGACATCACTCACGTCCTCTGACAGACACCGTGACACATTCAGTCAGACACTTTATCTGGTCTCTGTCCAGACCACAAAGACGGAGGACGGTTTACAGCGTCAGTGAAAGTCCTCTGGGGTCAAAGTGCTTTCTGTCTTTATGTCAGGGTTGACTCACTTCCTCTTCCTGTCCTCTTCAGGGGTGACGGTGTACTGAGGAGTTCGTTTAGTCCTCTAACCTGAGCGGGGGGTCAGATAGTTTACAGGCTCTTAGCCTTGTGTCATGTGGGAACAGACAGACATTCTTTGGAGGACCAACAAGCAGAACACAGAGTTAACTCTGGTTCAAACAGAGAGAGCGTGAAATCCACCGTGAAGACCCCCTCCCCAGTATCTGTTCCTGATCCCTCCTGGTCCTTCACTCAGGGATCAGTGCTGGATTTGGTTAACCAGTTAGAGGGCTCAAAGCATGGAAATGTTGGTCTGTCCGTGACTGTATCCATGTAAAGGTCCTGACCGCACAGGGTCCCTGTCCCAGGTTATCCTGCAGCCTACTGAGCTGGGTATCCCTTTCTCTATAAATCTTTATTAAAGGAGTAATCCGGGGGGACGGTCTGCACTTTGATCTGACTCCATTTTTTTTGAATATTTTATTTCTGATTTTTTTGTTCTCTTAACATATACACACTCACACACAATAAACACAAGACACCATGAAAAATAACACAGGCAGTGTGTTGCAGATCTAAAGGATCCACAGATAGTCCTCAGATGCTAACAATAGCAACATCTACAAAAGAAAGGAAGGCTGCCCCTGCTTCCAAAAGATTCCGTGGTCTAACAACCATTACTTACTTTAAAATAAATAAATAAATAAAAAAATCATTACATTTAAATGTACATACACATAAATACATTATTATCATAGCAGCAAAGATTATAAGTAACCCAGTTAGGTCTCATCAAACGACAGAAATGGCTTCCACACTTTTAGAAAGTAGTTATATGAGCGTTGTCTTTCACAGCAAGTTTTTTCAATTTTAACAATAGAGCGCATTTCATTGAGCCATCTCCTGAAACATGGGGACACCGGAGACTTCCAAAGAAGTAATATTAATTTTTTAGCTGCAACCATGCCTGTATTAAGGAACGGTTTCTGATGGGGAGAGAGGGACCTTGTCCTGTCTGAGCAGCCAAATATCGCCAGATTGCTATCAGGCTGAATGGTTATTTGATATTGTTTTGGTTATTTAATTCATGTTTTTTTTAGCAGATTCGAATAAGATGGTGTGTCCCCTTAATACGAGCTTAAAAGTCTTCCACAATGTGGAGTCCGAGACCTCTCCATCATCATTGATGGCAAGAAAGTCATCAATATGTGCATTAATGTCCTTAACAAAAGAGCTGTCTTGCAGAAGGAGAGGGTTGAAATGCCAGCTACACTTTTGTTTAGACAAAATATTTTTAAATTGCAGTGAGACTGGACTATGGTCAGATATTAAAATACTGTGATAGGCTCTATTAGTAGTGCTAGGTATGAATTCAGAAGATATTAGAAAATAGTCAATCCTAGTGTAGGACTTATGGACGTGAGAATGAAATGAAAAATCTCTGTCAGTAGGATGCTGGATTCGCCAGATATCAACCATGTTCCATGTTTTAATTAGGTCATTCAGAGTTTGCACTGACCCTATGGCAGTGGGTGGTTTTGTTGAAAGTCTGTTTGTGATTGGGTCCAAGTAACAATTAAAATCCCCTCCAATAACATTAGAACTGGAAGCTGGTATCATGGCAAAAGCCTTACAAAAAAAAACAGGATTGTCAATATTCGGACCATAGATATTAAGCATTACTATTGGAGGAGAATTTATATGGACTGAAATAAAAAGATACCTGCCATAAGGGTCAGCTGATCTGACTCCATCTTTAACCCAGCCTGCGTCACAGCCTCTCTACACATATCCAGCTCTTCATGGTCCTGAGGTGTCCCAGGTCAGGTGAAATATGAAGTCCCTCAGACCCTGAATCCTTGAGTCAGTAGGTTTAAGAAGGAGGAGGATCCTGACCACACGTCTCAGCAGCAGTTCAGATACCCAGACCCTTATTCAGCCCCTGGACTCAGATCCAGCAGTAGATCAAGATCTGTGTGTTCAGATCAGCTCCCTCTTTAGGAGACGGTCTGGTACAATACCTGCATCCCTGCTGACCCCCCACAGATCTGTCTCAGGCTCAGTTTACTCTCTGGACACTGGAGGAACTGCAGGAGACACACTCTAGTGGACTCTTAGTGAACTGCAGATTTGGGACTTCCACCCATCCGTCCTTCGTTTGTCCCGGAGGTTGGGTTTGGAGCCTCTGCAGAGTCACTGAACCCTCATAAATCCTCCACAGCGTCCTAGGTCTGAGCTCTGACCTCATAAACACACACATACTTGAGGTTTGAGACATTACGAGGCCTCAGAGGACGCTGCGGTGCAGATCACTCTGAGTCACAGAGAGTGTGTGAGTGTGTGATCAGGTCAGAGTGTGGACACACACACACTAACATGTAGATCAGCTCCTCGAGTCCGTATTAAACCTTCTCTCACAGAGGAGCTCAAACCCAAACCAGAACACATCCAACCAGTCCTCCTCCTGAACTCACACACCTTCAGCTCCTCAGTGAGTCCCCCACAGTCCACATCCCAGCTCTCTGAGGAACACAAACCTTGTCAACGGGCTGGCTGTGTGGAGCAGGTGTTCAGCTGGGAGTCCCTGCGCGCTGAGCTCACAGCTGGTTCCCTGCAGGATGACAACAGATCACACCCTGCTCATCTGTAAAAATCATGTCTCATAAAAGTTCAGAGGAACCAGATTCCTGTGCTCCCTCTGTGACCCGTCCTCTCCTCCTCGAGGGTCTGAGGGTCTGAGGAGCTGAGGAGCTGAAGGAGATGAGAAGATGAGGAGATGAGGAGATGAGGAGATGAGGAGCTGAGGAGATGAGGAGATGAGGAGATGAGGAGATGAGGAGCTGAGGAGCTGAAGGAGATGAGGACATGAGGAGATGAGGAGCTGAGGAGCTGAGGAGCTGAAGGAGCTGAGGAGCTGAGGAGATAAAGGAGATGAGGAGCTGAGGAGCTGAGGAGATGAGGAGCTGAGGAGATGAGAAGATGAGGAGCTGAGGAGATGAGGAGATGAGGAGATGAGGAGCTGAGGAGATGAGGAGATGAGGAGCTGAGGAGATGAGGAGCTGAGTAGCTGAAGGAGATGAGGAGCTGAGGAGATGAGGAGATGAGGAGCTGAGGAGATGAGGAGATGAGGAGCTGAGGAGATAAGGAGATGAGGAGATGGGGAGCTGAGAAGCTGAGGAGATGAGGAGCTGAGGAGCTGAGGAGCTGAAGGAGATGAGGACATGAGGAGATGAGGAGCTGAGTAGCTGAGGAGCTGAAGGAGCTGAGGAGCTGAGGAGATAAAGGAGATGAGGAGCTGAGGAGCTGAGGAGCTGCAGGAGATGAGGAGCTGAGGAGATGAGGAGATGAGGAGCTGAGGAGATGAGGAGATGAGGAGATGAGGAGCTGAGGAGATGAGGAGATGAGGAGCTGAGGAGATGAGGAGCTGAGTAGCTGAAGGAGATGAAGGAGATGAGGAGCTGAGGAGATGAGGAGATGAGGAGCTGAGGAGATGAGGAGATGAGGAGCTGAGGAGATGAGGAGATGAGGAGCTGAGGAGATAAGGAGATGAGGAGATGGGGAGCTGAGAAGCTGAGGAGATGAGGAGCTGAGGAGCTGAGGAGCTGAAGGAGATGAGGACATGAGGAGATGAGGAGCTGAGGAGCTGAGGAGCTGAAGGAGCTGAGGAGCTGAGGAAATAAAGGAGATGAGGAGCTGAGGAGCTGAGGAGCTGCAGGAGATGAGGAGATGAGGAGATGAGGAGATGAGGAGCTGAAGGAGCTGAAGGAGATGGGGAGAGGGTTGGGGTGTGATTACCCTACAGGGTTCACAGGAGGAGGTCAGGGACACGCCAGATCTTAGGTTCAAACTGAAAGAGGAGGACTCAGGTCAGGGACTAACGTGAAACTCAGACTGTGTCTGTTAAATGAAGCTGCAGGAAAAAGAGAGAGATAGAGAGAGAGAGAGAGAGAGAGAGAGAGAGAGAGAGAGAGAGAGAGAGAACAAGAGAGAGTAAAAACACATCTGCATTTCTGTGAAGATGACATAATCACCTGTTGCCCCCACATTCAGCCAACATCTGTGGAATGTATTAACTCTCCCTCCCTCCCTCCCTCCCTCTCTCTCTCTCTCTCTCTCTCTCTCTCTCTCTCTCTCTCTCTCTCTCTCTCTCTCTCTCTCTCTCTCTCTCTCCCTCCCTCCTTCAGCTCGCAGACATTATGTCACTCAGGGATAAGGTGGTGTGTGAGGAGGGTCATTAGTTTTAGAGAGACTCTGGTCCTGCAGGTCCAGAGACGACTCTGGTCCTGCAGGTCTAGAGACGACTCTGGTCCTGCAGGTCTAGAGACGACTCTGGTCCTGCAGGTCTAGAGATGACTCTGCTTGGTCTGTGAGATGAACTCAGCTCAGCTGTCCGACTGTGATCAGACACATGAAAGGCACAATGAGTGACTAACCTGCACCAGTTTAAGAACCTCTGCATGCTAACCTGTGAGTTACACTGACTGATGTAAAGGATGACAGAGTTTAACGTGCAAGCTTGTCAGTGCTGAAGAAAGCACAGAGGAGCTACAGGACAGGACGGTGGAGGGTCAAAGATAAAGTCAACTCCCTGATACTTCATATGAATATGAGCGCTTACCACAGGACTCTGCTGTGTTTAACAGAGCAGTAATCAGGAAATATTCAAAGTGTCTTTCTGTCCAACTCCATATACTGTATGCAAACGACTGCAGCCATGGCAGCTGCTCTAAGCCTGATTCACTGATGCCCCAAAAGACCTCGTCTCACTCACAGAGCTTGCGTAAAGGGTTAAATGCACCACAAACTGTGCTGCACAGCAGACAGGGATTATTAAATAAGCTGCTTTAATTTAAACAAGCCTCATACAAACATCGGATTCACAAACCTGGAGAGATCTGAGCACTGTCAGGGCGAGAGCTCGCAGCACCGAGGAGATGCTGACAACTCGTCTGTCCATCAGACGCAGAACAAGAGCAGACTCAGAGCTGCAGAGCTTTACAGGTGTGTTTCATGAGAGCAATGGGCTTGACACACACAAACACACACAAACACACAAACACACACACAAACACACACACACACACACACTAACACAGTCTCAGCATCAGATCTGAACACGTATCAGACGCATACAAAGTGAGACCTCACCACGATGCTGACTGAGTCCTCACTTTATCTCAAACCTGAAGCAGCACTGTCAGAGCCACAGACTCCTGATGATGGAGGGTTCATCATCAGGAGACCATGATTTACAACCTTTAATGATGATGTTGAATTTACAGAGCTGAGGGGAGACACACGGCACAGAGAGTCTCAGGGATTAAACCCTCACACAATGAATGTTACCATCAGGAGAATTAGGTTAATCTAATCCGGGTCACAGATTAGGTCCAAGTCTCTCCCTGGATTTCATTCAAACCAGATCAGTCTCATATCTGAAGTCTGGGTGAGACAAAGAGCCAGTGTCCTCATGATCTGGATCACAGAAGCCAGACTCTGATCCAGAATATGAATCCTCCTGCAGGACCCCTCGGTGTGGATCGCAGCTGTATCCTCACTTGAATCACTGATGAATAAACAGATTTAAGAGACTGGGTTCATGCAGACTCCGTCTGCTCAAACGCAGCAGGTACCTCAGGTGGAAGAGGACGCTGGTCCCCTCTGTCCTCTTAGTGACATGTCTTCATTTTCAAACAGGGGGCGCTAACTCTCTGATGATCCGAACTACAGCCGTCTTTCTGTTGTACTCACAGACTTCCTCTGTGTGCTCATGCTGTGTCTACACGTTTGCTGATATCCTGCCAAACACACCCTGACCAGCCGTAAACAGCTGACCGCTGGGAGTCTGTTTCCAGAGGCAGACCAGAGCCCGGCCCAGACTCTGACTCCGTACAGAGACGACACTGAAGCTGTGGGCACAGCCGACCTGACGTTACCTGGCGCTCTGCAGACCGCCATCTTGAAGCTTGTTTTTGGGATGCTGGCTGCAGAGCGCTGAGGCGGTCATCAACATCTCAGTCTGTAGCTGCTGCAAACTCATGCATCCCTCCTTCAGGGATCTATGCTCAGGTCAGAACCAGCTGAGCAGACCGGTACGCTGAGCACAGACACTGAGAGCTGCTAACTTTTGCTAAAAGATTAACTATGGACTAAAGTATCAGAGCAAAGGCTCATGGGACGTAGTGTTGATGTTGAATGGTGTTAGGTGACAGTAATGCTGGATGGTTGTGCACGTGTACGACAGTTTCAGCGTGCTGCAGGTAAAGTCCATTAAAGGTGTGTTCGCTCTGCTGATTGCTTGCTCACCCACTCGCCTCGTACAAATGAAATCATGTTCTCATGTGATTCAGAGTACAAACCGTGTCAGCCTTCAGGGACTGAATGAATTGAGGGGACACCTAGCAGACAGCTAGCAGCTCCCACCGGTCACTCAAAGAGGCCGCACCCCTAACCCTCCCTTTAACCCTTAACCTGCTGTAAACAGGTGAGTTGTTTATAAATTTTGCCGAACAGTTGTCATGAAGAGAGAAATGAGCTATAGAGACGAAAACTGTTTTTGTACCAGGCTGTAACATGTTTATTTCTGCTGTGACATTGTAACATGGGGCTCTATGGGGATGGACTCCCTGAGACACACTCTGGTGGACTCTGGAGGAACTGCATGCAGGGGAACTTGTGTGTCCTACATGTTGGCTCCCTTCCTCAGCCCTGGAGGACGTGTAGCTGTGCTCAGCCTGCCTCTCGCAGAGAAAAGGTCCTCAGAGCTGCTCGACTCTCCTGAATTGCCCCCCTCGCCACAATCCAGCTCCAAACTGGAGCCAGCGACAGATGCAGTCCTGTTACACTGTGCTGCTCTTTATATCATGTGTGCCAGTGGGCCATCTCTCTGCACTGCATGGCAAGAAGAGCGGTCTGTTAGTCAGCCCGGAGCTGCTCAGACCACCTTCACACACTCTGAGTTAAATATAAACTCTACTTCTTCTTTCTCACTCGCCGACTCGGACTGCAGCATCCTGACACACTCAGACGACTCAGAGCGGGATATGTGTCAGACACTTTATTTATAGCACATGGACACACATGTTATCAATCTGCAGGGCTTCCTCTCAGAGAGGAGACTCATACAGGAACCTGTGACGGATCAGGGACAACCTGCTCTGTTCATCCATTAGCTGTTCTGTTCATCCATCAGATGTTCTATTCATCCATCAGATGTTCTATTCATCCATCAGATGTTCTATTCATCCATCAGATGTTCTGTTTATCGTTCAGCTGCTCCTCTCCGTCATGTGTTCCTGTTGCTGTGTGTAAACTGTGGATCTCAGAATGTGGACTGAGGGAAAACAGGCTGTTTCTGACATGACCACCTCATACTTGTGAGTTTATCCAAAAGTTGAATAAGCCTGAGGGTGGAGGAGTTTCTGAGTCCACAGAGTCCTCACTTGCCAGCAGGAGCTGACTCTGACTGTGCTGTACAGCTTTGGACCGTGATACGAGGAAAACTTCAGAAAGTAGTGAGTGAGAGCAAACAGAGCGAGCTGATGAAGAGCACAGAGTGTGATGATGAAGGGCACACACCCAGCTCGCTGACAGAGCTACAACACCACGTAATGCCTTGGCTTCCAAGTGAGGGCGCCATGCCAGCTCCTCTGCAGCCAAACACGACCACAACAGGACTCTCTGAATCTCTCCGTGACTCTCTGTGACTCTCTGTGCCTCTGTGACTCTGTGACTCCATAAATCTCATCGTGGAGCTGTTACCTTTACAGCTGACCTCAGACCTGCTGGACTGTTACTGTCACAGAGAGAAACAGGCATGTTGCTTTAATGATAACATCAGCCCAGCTTTCTCCCTCCATGATGACCTTTGTAAACCTCACTGCTGATCGTTCCCTCTAAACGAGATAATCATCAGGTTTTTAAATGCGTTGGGTTTCTTTATTTAAAGATCTTTACAAAATCATGGATCTGTGTTATCCTGTTTTCAGATGTTTGCACAGCCTGACAGAAACATGAAGCTTTAAAGTTTTAAAGCTTCATCACTGTTTAAAGTCTGCTGCAGGAACTCAATGTCGGCGCTGAGCTGAAACACAGAGAGCACGATTTCATGAACATTACACCGGATACATATCTTCCTGCTCTCTGTGTGTATTTATACTTACAGTCCAACATGTGACTCTATGTATGGACGGCCTTTTTTAAACTGGAGTCATCAGAGCCGAGTATTTATACTGACACCTGTTTGTTTCCATGAACTCTGCTTTAACCTCTTCTGAGCTCTAATAGCGTCCTCAGTCTGCTTCAATGATCACACCTCTGTGTGTGTGTGTGTGTGTGTGTGTATGTATTAAAATTCATGTGTGCACTGATCAGTCACATGTTTGCCTGAAAGGTGAATATGTGTTTGTGTTTTTTGTGAATCAGGATCAGAGTGATGAAGGAGATGGGCAGACTTCTTCTTCTACTTCTTCCTCAGGTGTTTCTGTTCCTCCTGTTACACCTGTTCACTCACTTCCTCAGGTTTCCAAATCTCTCCTGTTGTGTGTGCATATGTGTGTGTCAAAGCGCTGACAGTGAAAACAAACAAAGTTCATACTGAGCTTTTATTTAAAGCACATGTATTAGGGCTAAGTACATTTAACAGCTTATAACTTTATCTTTGTACAAAAACAGGACGATACAAAAATACTAACACTGAGTTTAAACAGCTGTATGTCTTTATTTACTGAATATAACAAACTGTGAGTTCTACATTAGTTTAGTTTCTAAATACAAAAGTCTGTCAGAGGATGCTTTACAAGCAGCACGTGGTAAAAACACAGGTGTGTATCAGAGCAGGTAAATCTAAACACGTTAAACTCTGATCTATACATATTTATATATTTATAAAAGAGACGGCTGAGCGAGAGGAAGACCATGATGAGGATGTTGATGATGATGATGATGATAGGACGGACTCTACGGGAGTGTGCAACATGGCCGAGCGACGATTGAGAGAGAGAGAGAGAGTCAGCTGTGAGTTTATACACACACATAAACACACACACACTCACACAGATCCACAGGTTAGAGGACACAAACACATACACACACACATAGACAGAGATCCACAGGTAAGAGAACACACACACACACACACACACACACACACACACACACACACACACACAACCACACACACACACACACTTGGCACAGCTGACAGACACAGTTTATCAAGAGGGAGTTCCTTTTCACAGGGCACAGAGCTCATACATGTGAACACACACGGTGAACATGAACAAGTACAATTCAAATACACAGACACACAGACACACAGACACACACAAACACAGACACACACAAACACTGAGATCCAAACATGCATGGCCAATGAGTGATTGTGTGGGTGTGAGCCGCTCCCTGCCAGCAGAAAGAGCCCAAATCATCCCAGAATAATGTGCCAGCTTCGCTGTAAATCTTCGCCCTCTTGCCTCAGTGACAGACCACACCCCCACCCTCTGACCACACCCACTTCCTGTTCCAGAGGCCAAACAGAAGGCTCCAACACCAGGAGGAGACATGGCACAGCCACGCCTCTCACTCAGGTGTTGGGGGGCTTTGAGGTCCCCCCCCCCCCCCCCCCACCCCCTACTTCTAACCCCTAACAATGCAACATCCCGGGTTTGGGCCGAACTCAGAGTCCGCTGCAGAGAGCCGGATGAGCTGACGTGGAGACCGAGTGTGTTCAGACCAGAGAGCAAAGGAAACCTGTCTCAAACCGAGGTCATGATGAGGGCGGAGTCACATGATGATGTTAAACACAGAAGAAGTCTTCATCCTGGATTCTTTATGAACCAGCATCCCGATGTAGGTGCTCAGCTTCCTCTCTGTTCCTAACATTTGACTGTTAGATACAGTGAAACTGGGACTCAGTGGAGACAGATGGACAGGACTCTGGTAGTCCTGGGACCAGGTTTTTTCTGCTGTGAGTAAAGAAAGACTGTTTCCTTCACTTTTCGTCTGAACACACCTGCTGGACTGAAGCTATGCAAAGCTAACGGTCTGGTGTCAGCATCATGGAGCTCTGCTGCAGTGAGACGTCTGAGGCAGCGAGTGGTGATAACGGACAAAGACTTAAAAACAGTGCTATAAGTTATATTTTCTGTAAATATTCTGCGTCTTCGGCAGTAATCTCCTTCCTGTGGCGGAGGAAGTTGTTGTCCTGCGGCGAGCCGAGGCCTCAGAGTTCAGAGAGGACGCTCCCTCAGCAGGGCTTCTTCTTCTTCTCCCCCTCAGCTCTGTGGTCGGATCAAACTTCTCTTTAGCTTCTGTGTTTGTGCTCAGAGTGATGGGCTCATGGTGGATTAGTAGTTAACATATAGGAAATAAGGAGTCTGGGTAGTGAGAGTGGACTCTGCTGTGCCAGTCTCAGACCCTCTGTAGGAGGAGGACGCAGCTTCAGTCTCTCTTCAGTCGCTACATTCTACTGTCTGATGGGAGGTGAGCCGCGCTGTGATTGGCTGCTCGGTCACAGGAAGAAGTGGCGTCTCCGTCTGTCTGACTCACACCATGTTGTGGTGGTTGTTCCTCTCGATGATCTCTGATGAAGGGAGCAGCTCCTTCTTGATGGGGGAGGGCGGGGGCGTGGCCGGCTTCACCCGTGGCTTGAACAGGTCTGACACGTAGAACACCTGGAGGAGGAGACAGAGGGGACACTGGTAAGACTTCATGCTCCTGATGAAAACCTTTAAAATACAAAGACTGTGTTTGTTGCTTCATGACCAGAGCACAGTGAGGCAGCTCTGAGATCATGCCAGCTCTGAGATCACGTCAGCTCTGAGACCAAGTCAACTCTGGGATCACGTCAGCTCTGAGATCACAACAGCCCTGAGATCACGTTAACTCTGAGACCACATCAGCCCTGAGATCACGTCAGCTCTGAAATCACGTCAGCCCTGAGATCACTTCAGCCCTGAGATCAAGTCAACTCTGAGATCACGTCAGCCCTAGAATAACGTCAACACTGAGATGACGTCAACTCTGAGATCACGTCAGCCCTGAGATCACTTCAGCCCTGAGATCACGTCAACTCTGAGATCAAGTCAACTCTGAGATCACGTCAGCTTTGAGGTCACGTAGGCCCTGAGATCACGTTAACTCATAGATCACATCAGCCCTGAGATCACGTCAGCTCTGAGATCACATCAGCCCTGAGATCACTTCAGCCCTGAGATTACGTCAACTCTGAGATCACGTCAGCCCTAGAATCACGTCAACACTGAGATCACGTCAACTCTGAGATCAAGTCAACTCTGAGATCACGTCAGCTCTGAGGTCACGTCAGCCCTGAGATCACGTTAACTCTGAGATCACATCAGCCCTGAGATCACGTCAACTCTGAGATCACGTCAACTCTGGAGGAGAGAAAAAAGCCGAAATTCTCTCCCTGAGATCGCAATGACATCATACATCCAACAGGAAGACGGGCGGGGGCAGGAAGTGGGACTGTGGAAACTGCTGTCCACAGTAGGAGTGGATAAGTGTTTCCACCTCTTGGTTCCAGGGTCACACGCACGCACACACACACACACACACACACACACACACACACACACACACACAAAATGTTGGCAAGCCCAGCTCCTCTTGGATAACAACATTAAATAAAACACTGCACGCTCTCGCACAGGAAGGCCTAAGGGGAAACTCATTACAGTAATCTCTCTTCTTCTTTTTCTTCTTCTTTAAAAACATCCTACGCCTGGAGGTGGACATCTGTAACAAAGAGCCTCTCAGTGAGCGCACACAAAGACTCTCTGACATTCACTGACCATGAACGCTGACCTTTGACTGACTGATGACATCATAGAGACCTCTAGAGCACAGAGCTGTGTGTCTTTGTGTGTGTGTGTGTGTTTGTGTGTGTGTGTGTGTGTGTGTGTGTGTGTGTGTGTGTGTGTGTGTGTGTGAGAGAGAACACAAGACGAGTCATATCGACGGGAATCACCCGAGCCGTCATGTGAATTAACCCCGCTTGTTTCCCCTCAGGATGTGTCGTTGTCCAATCACAACAAGCCATACTGCCATGTCACCCACCATCAGACCTATCACCCCGAACCCGCTATGGCGGGCCGCTTATCACGACCTCACCACTTCCTGTACACACAAAGACGCCGGGACTCTGTGTGGAGCGCTGCAGACTCAGCAGAATCTTTAAAGGCCTGTTAGTGTGTGTGCGCATGTGTGTGGTTGTGTGTGTGTGTGTGTGTTTGTGTGTGTGCTTGTTCGGTCATTAACATTAAATGTCAGGTCTGAGACATTGGGCCTTTCTCAAACCGTCCCTCCACCCTGAGTGTGGAGTGGGCGGGGCCAATCTAACATCTGTAGGAGCTCTGAATCATTTCCCCTCTTTGTTTGATGGTGGAGTATTTTGGATCAACGTTATAACTTGACTTATTAACACACCAGAGACCACCTGACCATGCATCCTCAGATCACTCCACAGAAAGTAGAACAGAACAGAACACATCAAAGCAGAATAGAACGGAACACATCAAAGCAGAATAGAACAGAACACATCAAAGCAGAATAGAACGGAACACATCAAAGCAGAATAGAACGGAACACATCAAAGCAGAATAGAACACAACACATCAAAGCAGAATAGAACACAACACATCAAATCAGAATAGAACAGAACAGAACACATCAAAGCAGAATAGAATGGAACAGATCAAAGCAGAATAGAACGGAACACATCAAAGCAGAATAGAACGGAACAGATCAAAGCAGAATAGAATGGAACAGATCAAAGCAGAATAGAACGGAACAGATCAAAGCAGAATAGAACGGAACACATCAAAGCAGAATGGAATGGAACACATCAAAGCAGAATAGAACAGAACACATCAAAGCAGAATAGAACGGAACACATCAAAGCAGAATAGAACAGAACACATCAAAGCAGAATAGAACAAAACACATCAAAGCAGAATAGAACAGAACACATCAAAGCAGAATAGAACGGAACAGATCAAAGCAGAATAGAATGGAACAGATCAAAGCAGAATAGAACGGAACAGATCAAAGCAGAATAGAACGGAACACATCAAAGCAGAATAGAACAGAACACATCAAAGCAGAATAGATGAGAACACATCAAAGCAGAATAGAACAAAACACATCAAAGCAGAATAGAACAAAACACATCAAAGTAGAATAGAACGGAACACATCAAAGCAGAATAGAATGGAACACATCAAAGCAGAATAGAACGGAACACATCAAAGCAGAATAGAATGGAACAGATCAAAGCAGAATAGAACGGAACACATCAAAGCAGAATAGAACGGAACACATCAAAGCAGAACAGAACATAACACATCAAAGCAGAATAGAACAGAACACATCAAAGCAGAATAGAACAGAACACATCAAAGCAGAATAGAACAGAACAGAACACATCAAAGCAGAATAGAACAGAACAGAACACATCAAAGCAGAATAGAATGGAACAGATCAAAGCAGAATAGAACAGAACACGTCAAAGCAGAATAGAACGGAACACATCAAAGCAGAATAGAACAGAACACATCAAAGCAGAATAGAACGGAACACATCAAAGCAGAATAGAATGGAACAGATCAAAGCAGAATAGAACGGAACACATCAAAGCAGAATTGAACGGAACACATCAAAGCAGAACAGAACAGAACACATCAAAGCAGAATAGAACAGAACACATCAAAGCAGAATAGAACAGAACAGAACTGAAAGCAGAACAAAACAGATCAAAGCAGAACTGAACGGAATAGAACACATCAAAGCAGAATAGAACAGAATGTTCTGATTGATCAGAGCCAAATTGATCAGTGATTAATTCTAGATAAAGAGACACCAGGAACGACCTCATCACACGTCATATCAAATCACTCCACAGAAAGTATTCCGTCTCCTTCCCCTTCTGCCTGTTGACACTTTGGTAAAAACGTTAGTGTGGTCTCAGGCTGGTCTTGATCGTGGAGAAGTAATGACAGTTAGCGGACACAGATGTGAGAGCAGCCTGAGGAGCTACTGGACCCCAACCATCTCTGAGAGGGAGAAGTGGAGCAACAGCCTGTCCTGTGAACCAGAGCTGGAGAGAGAATCTCTAAGCTGCTCATCTCTACTAAGTCACTGAAACCAGAGCAACAAGTAAAAGGATCAGGTCTGGACACTGAATTTAAATGTTCAGTTTGATGTTCATTCATAAAACCAGGAGGCTGATCAGAGTCTGTTACCATGGAGACATTACAGAGCGATCATAGGGACGTTAAATAAATCATCTGCAGATTATTTGCAGTCCACGTGTTTCGTCTTTAGCTGGTGGCTGGGTTACAAACAGGATGATGGTGGCCTCGTCCTGCTCACCCTGACAGGACTACCTCACATATCCACCCACTCACTATATGTGACCCTAGATCAGTTAAATAAAGAACATCAGCCTGATTCAAACCATCAGATGTTTAGGGAGAGGCCTCCAGAGATGATCTCTGGAGTTTAGTTTGTAACATGTAAGTCCTTTTGATTCATGAGACGTTAACATTGACATGAAGTCTCAGTTCTTCCTAAAGCTGGTTCCTAAGCAGAGGGTCTCCAGTCCACAGTGTGATGAAGTCAGAGGGGCAGAGACACGGCTCCATGAGGAGGCTGAGTCACGCAGGAAGTGAGTGCATAACTCTCAGAAAGTGTGCGTGTCTAAATAACCGGCACATTGCTCACTAACCCTGCTGAGCGTGACAAAGAACAACACAGAGAGTGTTAGCACGCTCCTGAAACCAGATCAGACCACGATCAGCCTAACCACACTACGTTTCTGTCTCTGTCTCACACTGATGTGGGTCAGAGGATGTGAGTTCTGAGAACACGAAGGTTTAACTCGTCACCACGTTTATCTAAGCACCAACCCAAACCGTCGGTGATCCACATCAGACCGCCGAGAGCAGACCCTGTTCAATGCCCAGAAAGAGAGCTGCAAGGAGAGAGTAGAGACAGTATCCACCCCTCCTCTCCTCTGTGTGGATATCTGCTCCTGCTCGGTGACCTCTGACCTGCCGTGAGTTTGGGGTCAGAGAGGTCAGTGTGTTCGGGATCAGCAGCAGAAATAAACGATGAAACAATAAACGTCTGTGAGGAAAATGACTGAGACGTGTCTGAAGAGGAAGACAGTCTTCCCCGGGCTGAATGAATCACTGACTGAGATCAGGAACACTCACAGTCACATGCTCAGGACATGAAGATATGACCTCCTGTTTTTAACCTGTGGGCAGAGCAGCCCCTTAAAGGAGGCAGCCCCAGGACCTATGACCCTTTGATACATGCCATACCTCTCTCTCTCTCTGAACAAGCATCAAAGACTCCACATCATGTTATAAACACAGGTATCCCTCCGTCTGCAGTTCACAGACATGCACCACATTACCCAGAATGCAGCGGGGCTGCTGGGTTTTAATAATGTCTGCCACATAAAAATGTTGAATGAGAAAGAGAAGCTACAAACCGCTCCTCTCTGCACAGATGAGGCTAAAACTGAAGCTAACGCTGAAGTACTCACACATGTTTCAACCAGGAGAGGCCTCCTGGATCATAACACCAACCCACTGTGTGTGTGTGTGTGTGTGTGTGTGTGTGCGTGTGTGTGTGTGTGTGTGCGTGTGTGTGTGTGTGTGTGTGTGTGTGTGTGTGTGTGTGGAATAGCTGAGCTGAATTTAAACCCACGCTCATCCCGAGCCAAGACGCAGACAAGGCTCCTCTCTCCTTTCACCTCCTCTCCCTCCTCGCTCTTCTCTCCCCTCCCTCCCTTCCTCTCTCCCTCCCTCTATCTCTCCCTCCCTCCCTCCCTCCCCCTCCCTCTCTCTCTCTCTCTCTGAGTTTGAGCTCAATGAATCTCTGGTTTTTATTTTCCTGTCAGAGCTGAAGTCGTCGAGGAGCGACGCCCAGCCCGAGCGTTACAGGCTTTGTTTCAGCTCGAGGTTCAGCTCTTCTACAATCCTGCTGTGTACAGTGTGTGTGTGTGTGTGTGTGTGTGTGTGTGTGTGTGTGTGTGTGTGTGTGTGTGTGTGTGAGAGATTATGTGTGTGTGTGTTTTCAGTGTGTATTGGCCATGCCAGGGACTGCGTTGGCGCCACTACTAAGATCCCAAATTTTATGAATCTAATCCTTTCCACAGTCAGGGTTTGGTAGAAAGGTAATTGTTGCCTGTGTGTGTGTGTGTGTGTGTGTGTGTGTGTGTGTGTGTGTGTGTGTGTGTGTAGGTGTGTTTAGGTGTGTGTTTCCATAGCCCTTTCCCGGAGGCAGCAGTGTGTAGCGGGGCCCCGCTGTGCTGATAGAACCAGAGCCGCCAAATAAAAAACCCAAATAATTAACAGGCCCATTCCTCTTTCAAAGTCTCTCTCTCTCTCTCTCTCTCTCTCTCTCTCTCTCTCTCTCTCTCTCTCTCCCCCCTTTCTTTATCTCCCCCTCCTCTCTCTCTCTCTTTCTTTTATACCACCTTCATTTTTCCTCCTGACCTGAATTCAATTTTCCTCGGCTCCATCCAGCTCAGTGTGATGATGAGGGTTACGAAAATCATCTGGCACTCTGCAACGATATGTCACACGCACGCACACACACACACACACACTCATATACATACTCCATGAAACTGTGCCTGGCTCCATGAAATGTGGTCTTCATTACACAGAATAGGATTCTCTTCACGCTGAGGAGGTGGAGGAGGTGGAGGTGGAGGAGGAGGTGGAGGAGGAGGAGGTGGAGGAGGAGGAGGAGGAGTGTGTGCTAGGCTCAGCTCTGCATAAACGTCCTGTAGCTCCTCATAGAAAGATGAGGTCAGAAAAAGTCTACCAGAGCCTACCTGACAGAGTCTTCGCTCTCCGCTCAGATGAGGAGCGGTACAGACTGGATCACAGTGTGAGGTGACAGAGAGGAGCTTTCACCTGGTGTCACCTGTGTTCTCAGATGTGACGTGTGTGTGTGTGTGTGTGTGTGTGTGTGTGTGTGTGTGTGCACTCACTATGCAGTACGCCACCAGGGCTCCCTGCACGAAGCCAGCCAGCACGTCAGTCGGGTGGTGTTTGTGGTCGGAGACTCGGGACAGCCCAGTGTAAAACGCCATCATCAGCAGGGTGAACTGGAGCAGGGGGCGGAGCAAACGGGCGCCACGCCAGGTGAACCTGGACTGCAGGTAAAACTGTGGAGAGAGAGAGAGAGAGAGAGAGAGAGAGAGAGAGAGAGAGAGAGAGAGAGAGAGAGAGACAGAGAGAGAGTTCATTCTTCACTTCAAAGACTGCTGTGTTCATCAGTTTGTTTTTATTGATAAGATCAAAATATGTAAAACAGAAAGACGACATATCAGCCATGTGTGTGTGTTTGTGTGTGTGTGTGCGTGTGTATTTGTGTGTATTAGAGGTCTAGTCTGAATCAAAGTGCTTGTCCTGTCCAGAACCACAAAGAAACACTCTCTCTTCCACACACTGAGACCAGAACAAGACTGATTCATGGTTTAACATTTCAGCTGAAACAACAGCTTGACCGCTGAGAGCAACTAGAACACACACACATTAGTTTGTGTGTATACTCTGCCCTGTGTGTT
>NC_048273.1:10723081-10725581 GCF_009762535.1 Notolabrus celidotus | reverse complement strand
CCCGCGCCGCGTGCTCGTTGTGGTTTGGACTTACGGAGACAGCGGGCAGTAACAGCCCCACAGACATGAGCACGGAGGATGGCACCGTGCTCCTCTTGTAGGGGTACTGGAGGCTGGAGTCGCTGCAGTACAGACCCCTCTGGTACGGACGCACAGAGGCGCGGTGCAGCACCAGGCTGGGCAGCATGGCTACACACACACACACACACACATATATACACGTATGAATGGATGAATTCACAAACACACACACACACACACACACACACACATGGCTGTAGCGCTTTCTGCACTTACCTGTTAGCTGCAGGAGAAATCCCATTAACACACATTACAGAGCGCCAGGTGTGTGTGAGCTCACACTGATTGTGCACACACACTCTGATCCTGCTGAAAGTCTGACACCAGCTCACTGAGAGGGAGGGGGTCTCTAACACACCCTCCAACCGTGATCACACACTGACAGAGGGGGGGGAGTATGTGGAGACAAACAAGACTTGCAAACACACACCAAGTGTGTTGGTCAGAAAGACAGAGTGATCATGGGAGGGAGGAGGAGGACGAGGAGGAGGAGGAGGAGGAGGAGGAGGAGGAGGAGGAGGTGGAGGAGGCCATTCGAGCTGCAGGTTCTACAGGAGCATCCATTAAAGGGTTAGGGTTCTATAATGCCCGTCACACACCTACACACACACACACACACACCTACACACACACACACACACACACACACACACACACACACACACACACACACACACACACACACAGTTATTTAGAAGAGGAACACACTTGCTCAGACTCTGAGTTTTCCTCCTGGGGTTGAACCGTGTGAGTTAGACGACAGACAGACGCCCACCCACAGTTCTCATGTCTCTTGTGTTTGCGTGTGTGTGTTGTGTGTGTTGTGTGAGTGTGTGTGTGTATGGGGGGGGGGGGGGGGGGGTTTGAGTGTTGTTGCTCTCATAAATACGGAGAGCTGAGACACGAAGGCGTCCTCTCACACTAACGTATATCTGCAGCATCAGACACTCTGCTCTCTCTGCGGTTCTCGAGGTCTACAGACGTTCTGACGTTCGGGTTAGAGTCTGAGTTTCTTCTGAACATTCCCAGAAGCTTACACAGAAAAGAGATCCAGTTTCTGTTCTGAAAAACAGAACTCAGCAGAAACCGCTCGTGTTTCTGAAAAACCTCAGAACACACTCAGACTCTCACACACCTCCGAACATCCACATTGTGACATATGCTCCCACTTACAGAGAGGCAGCTCCACCAGTCCACTGATACTCATCATGAGCTCCTGATTTTACGCTCTGACAGCCCAGAGTGTTCAGAGCTGAGGGAGGAAACCATCTCCTGTCAAACTTCAGAAACGTCTCATCTGCATCCAAACATCTGACACCTGAGACACACCTGAGACAACCTGAGACAACCTGCTGTCTGAGCTCAAACATCACATCGATCAGCTGCTCAGCTCAGGAGACCAGGTGAAGAGTTAACACTGGACCCTGTTTCTCTGAAGGTCAGGGATCAGACGATTGAACAGACTCCACCTCCGACTCCTCCGTCTGCAGAACAGATGCTGGCATCAAACTGATGTTTGTTCAGAGAGGGGAATGATGTGTTGTAATGATCATTCAATATGTTCCGTTTCTGATCAGCTCCATCAGCTGTTACAGGTCAGAGGACCAGAGCTACACCTGCCTGCTTCTGGATGGACCTTCAGGTGAGAGGGTGGACTCTCGGTCAGTCTGACAGCTGAACGCCTCAGAAGCCTCAGCCGTGAGTTTCTGCTATTCCAGTGTTTTAAAGCGGACTCTCTCTCTCCCTCTCTCTCTGTGGTGGTTGGCAGGCAGAGCAAGACTTTACAGAACTGAGATGGCTGAGGAGGCGTCTGAGAGCCAGACGCACACGCACTCGTGCATGCACGCACGCACGCCAGACGCACGCACACACACACACACACACACACACACACACACACACACACACACACACACACACACACACACACACACACACACAAACACACACACACAGATCCCTGTGTTTCCTCCTCCACTCTAGGCTATTTGTTAGAGGAGGGATTCATATGCTAATGAATGGAAGTGAAAAGAGACAAGTTCATTGGCTTAACACACAAACACACACACAAACACACACACAGACACACACAAACACACGCACACACACACACACACACAAGCACAAACACCCATTAACGGCTGAACCAAGGAGCATCCTGGGAAACTCTGCAGAGAAGCGTCTGAGGGACTGGAGGAGGAATCTGAAGGAGCATCAAGGGTTAATTAAAGCCTCTCTATCAGCCTCTGTGATGCTAAGCTAATCTGCGCTCATATCACCCTGAGAACAGCCTCAGTGTGCAGCATGCACGCACGCACGCACACATGCACGCAGCCACGTACGCACGCAGCCACGCATGTACGCACGCATGTACTCACGCACGCAGCCATGCAGCCACGCACGCAGCCACGCACGCACG